>NC_092159.1:35255148-35262648 GCF_045791955.1 Oncorhynchus clarkii lewisi | reverse complement strand
GGAAAATTCCAGAAAATGATGTCAAGCTTCTGGTTAATTAATTAGCTTCTGGCTAATTTACATAATTTGAGTCAATTGGAGATGTACCTGTGGATGCATTTCAACCTTCAAACTCAGTGCCTCTTTGCTTGACATCATGGGAAAATCAAAAGAAATCAGCCAAGGCCTCAGAAAAAAAAACATTTTTAGACCTTCACAAGTCTGGATCATCCTTGGGTGCAATTTCCAAACTCCTGAAGGTACCACATTCATCTGTACAAACAATGGTACGCAAGTATAAACACCATGGGACTGCGCAGCCGTCATACCGCTCAGGAAGGAGATGCGTTCTGTCTCCTAGAGATGAACGTACTTTGGTTCGAAAAGTGCAAATCAATCCCAGAACAACAGCAAAAGGACCTTGTGAAGATGCTGGAGGAAACAGGTACAAAAGTATCTGTATCCACAGTAAAACGAGTCCTATATCGATATAACCTGAAAGGCCGCTCAGCAAGGAAGAAGCCACTGCTCCAAAACCGCTGTAAAAAAGCCAGACTACGGTTTGCAACTGCACATGGGGACAAAGATCGTACTTTTTGGAGAAACGTCCTCCATAGAACTGTTTGGCCATAATGACCATTGTTATGTTTGGAGGAAAAAGCGGGAAGCTTGCAAGCCGAAGAACACCATCCCAACCATGAAGCACGGGGGTGGCAGCATCATGTTGTGGGGGTGCTTTGCTGCAGGAGGGGCTGGTGCACTTCACAAAATAGATGGCATCATGAAGTAGGACAATTATGTGGATATGTTGAAGCAACATCTCAAAACATCAGTCAGGAAGTTAAAGCTTGGTTGCAAATGGGTCTTCGATATGGACAATGACCCCAAGCATGCTTCCAAAGTAGTGGCACAATGGCTTAAGGACAACAAAGTCAAGGTATTGGAGTGGCCATCACAAAGCTCTGACCTCAATCCCATAGAACATTTGTGGGCAGAACTGAAAAAGCGTGTGCGAGCAAGGAGGCCTACAAACCTGACTCAGTTACACCAGCTCTGTCAGGAGGAATGGACTAAAATTCACCTGAAAGGCCGCGTGGGATGATTATTGTGGGATGCTTGTGGAAGGCTACCAAACATTTGACCGAAGTTAAACAATTTAACGGCTACCAAATACTAATTGAGTGTATGTAAACTTCTGACCAACTGGGAATGTGATGAAAGAAATAAACGCTGGAATAAATCACTCTACTATTATTCTGACATTTCACATTCTGAAAATAAAGTGGTTATCTTAACTGACCTAAAACAGGGAATTTTTAGGAGGATTAAATGTCAGGAATTGTGAAAAACTGAGTTTGAAATGTATTGGGCTAAGGTGTATGTAAACATCTGACTTCAACTGTATCTGGGGACTGAACTAGAAAGACTAGCGCAGGTCAACACTCCCTACAAAGAGAGTGCGAGAGTGATACCCTCTCAATCCCTCAAATATCCGTCACAATATCAGAGCCCATCCAA
The DNA here is from genome assembly GCF_045791955.1 of Oncorhynchus clarkii lewisi. Taxonomy (NCBI): domain Eukaryota; kingdom Metazoa; phylum Chordata; class Actinopteri; order Salmoniformes; family Salmonidae; genus Oncorhynchus; species Oncorhynchus clarkii. The sequence continues at coordinate 35,261,151 of NC_092159.1, read as the reverse complement.
GACATACCACAGCCGACATGAAATAATCATGGTAGAAAAAGGTGAGCTAGGTGACTTCGCCCCGCTGCAAACGCCGTGACCGTGAAACTCCCCTACCACTCTTCATGCAGTCCGGGGCTGTGGTTTTATTATGGCGTCTCAGTGTACGTCCCAAAAGGCACCTCAAAAGGGGTGCAATTTGGGATGCAGTCTCAGGGAGGATCTCTTTCTCTCTTATTCTGCTATGGTGCCGGAATGAGGGTTCTAACCTGTATGTGGCCATCTCGCATTCAGCTGGGTGGTTTGCTGATGCCTTATTGACACTCTTACTAGAGAGGTCCTGGGTTTGAGGTCAGAGAGGAAGGACACCTCAGGATACCTCGGCGGCACAATTCCACTTGAGCAGTGGTTCCCAAACTTTTTATAGTCCCGTACCCCTTCAAACATTAAACCTCCAGCTGCTTACCCCCCTCTAGCACCAGGGTCAGCACACTCTCAAATGACGTTTTTATGCCATCGTTGTAAGCCTGCCACACACATTATACGAAACATTTATTAAACATAAGAATGGGAGTGAGTTTTTGTCACAACCCAGCTCGTGGGAAGTGACAAAGAGCTCTTATAGGACCAGGGCACAAATAATAATAAATCAATCATTTTGCTCTTTATTTAACCATCTTACATATAAAACTATTTGTTCATCAAAAATGGTGAATAACTCACCACAGGTTAATGAGAAGGGTGTGCTTGAAAGGATGCACATAACTCTGCAATGTTGGGTTGTATTGGAGAGAGTCTCCGTCTTCAATCATTTTCCACACACGGTCTGTGCCTGTATTTAGTTTTCATGCTAGTGAAGCCCGAGAATACACTCTCACATAGGTACGTGGTTGCTAAGGGCATCAGTGTTTTAACAGCGTGACTTGCCAGGGAAAGAAACTCTGAGCACAGCCTAATGAATCCAGTTGTTTGTGTCGTCCCTTTCGGAAAAGTACCTGCGTAATTGCGCACCCAGCTCACTCAGGGGCTTCGCTATATCACATTTGACATTGTCTGTAAGCTTGAGTTAATTTGCGCACAAAAGAAATCATACAATGGAAAGACCTGTGTGTTGTCATTGTTAATGCAGACAGAAAAGAGCTCCAACCTCTTAATCATAGCCTCGATTTGCGGAGAGTCCCTTGAATCCTAGATTCAGATCATTCAGCCGTAAAAAAACATCACCCAGATAGGCCAGTCGTGTGAGAAATGTCATAAATCATGCAAGCAGTCAGACAAGTGAAAATGATGGTCAGTAAAGAAAACTTTAAGCTGGTCTCTCAATTTTTAAAAAACGTGTCAATACTTTGCCCCTTGATAAACAGCGCACTTCGGTATGTTGTAAAAGCGTTACATGGTCGCTGCCCATATCATTGCATAATTTAGAAAATACATGAGAGCTCAGGGGCCTTGCTTTAACAAAGTTAACCATTTTCACTGTAGTGTCCAAAACGCATTTCAAGCGGTCAGGCATTCCCTTGGCAGCAAGAGCCTCTCGGTGGATGCTGCAGTGTACCCAACTGGCATCGGGAGCAACTACACACGAGTTAACACTCCATTATGTCTCCCAGAAAAAGTATTTAGTCAGCCATCAATTGTGCAAGTTCTCCCACTTAAAAAGATGAGAGAGGCCTGTAATTTTCATCATAGGTACACTTCAACTATGACAGACAAAATGAGGGGAAAAAAATCCAGAAAATCACATTGTAGGATTTTTTATGAATTTATTTGCAAATTATGGTGGAAAATAAGTATGTGAATCACATTTTTATTCAGCGTACCCCCGACGGCATTGCGGTATTTCCAGTTTGGGAAAATTTGTACTAGAGGAACCAGATCGCGACGGGCCTTGCCGGAACCAGCTAGAACTAGCCTTGTTCGTTCTTGGTTGTTTTACATTTGCAGTGGAACTAGAAACAGGACTAGGTTTAATTTGCGGGAAAAACTGCTAGTGACAATTTTAGGAGAGCGACCGTTGACGCAATTCGACAGCGACATTGTTGTGATCCTTGGGGACTGCCATTTTAATGTATGGAGGAGGGAGATGTAGTGGAGGCGTTATTCTGGCTATTTTGTGCCATCCTTTTACATTTTTGTTTGTGGCCAGCAATGGAGAGTGAACAGAATAGAAGAGACAGCTGAAATGAGCCTGAGAAATTCACAATGTATCGTCATGCGAAGAGGGAATAGTTTCAGCCTGTTGAAAGACCGTCGAAAAGGCTCTGCCTAGATGCTCCAAAGCCCTTCCATTATTCTGTTTTTGCTCTAGAGTTATTCGTTCGTGTAGCTGTACCGTTCGTAGTCAGATTTTCCTTCTCTTGACTCGAACCATTGACTCGTGCATGAGTATTAACAACATACGCGACACACACTGTGACATCATTGCGTGAGATCAATCATTGAATACGGGCATTTGTAACCCCACCCACCAGCCTACTTGGTTCGAGGACAGTACCAGATATCAAACGAGGCTGAATATCCCACTTGGTTCCAAGGAATCAAGTGGGCCACGGGCAAACGGAAATTACATAGGAACTGTGATATTCACGGCACTTCAGTGGAAAAGCCCTCTTAGTGACCTCTGACGGCTCCAAGCCGCCAAGCCACAGAGGGTGCATTTGCAGATGTGAAAGGAGAAAGAGGAGAAGGGACAAAATGGTATAAAAGAGAGGGATAGGTTGAGTGGAGAGCACTTCTGTGCACATGGGAGTCCCTATGATACATATGGACCTCTGTTGAGAGGTGTACTAGGCACACACACAAATGCACATGCACCCACTAAATAGTATGTCCAAAATAGTCTGTTTCCTCTCTCTTGTCTTTTGACAGCTACAGATGTTAGTGGCCTGAAATCCCCCCTGGACTGAAGCTCAGTAATTACAAGATGTGAAGAATGTTCTGGCAGCAGAGGGCTGGTACCGTGGTCGAAGACCGGCCTAGAGCACTGGAACTACAACCGCAGGTAAACAACTACAGGAGCTAGACCTTACAGCTCTGGAATGAAACAATACACTGTGGCTAAACTACAGGAGCTGGACTTTACAATACTGGAGCTACAGCAATATAAAAGAGGGGGGGAATTAGCACTTTACAGGAGATAAGTGTGTATGCTAATACGGGGCCTGAAGCGGTGTTGGAATACTCACACTAACCGCACTAAACGCACTATTCGTGAAATAAATTGAGTACGTAGTACGCTTATTGGTCCTAGTATGGATATAGTTAGTATGCCAAAAGTTCCCGGATGCCATACTAAATTCACCATAATACGAAGTATACATGCGGACAACACTATTTCCGTGCTTTTAAGGCCCATAACGCTATTCTTCAGAAAATGGGCGTGGCTTCGCAATGTTTTTAGATTTAAAGAAAATGGGCGTGGCTTCACAATGTTTTCAGATTTGAAGAAAACGGACGTGGCTTCACAATGTTTTAAGATTTGAAGAAAACGGACGTGGCTTCACAATGTTTTCAGATTTGAAGAAAACGGACGTGGCTTCACAATGTTTTCAGATTTGAAGAAAACGGACGTGGCTTCACAATGTTTTCAGATTTGAAGAAAACGGACGTGGCTTCACAATGTTTTCAGATTTGAAGAAAACGGACGTGGCTTCACAATGTTTTAAGATTTGAAGAAAACGGACGTGGCTTCACAATGTTTTCAGATTTGAAGAAAACGGGCGTAGCTTCAATGTTTTCAGATTTGAAGAAAATGGCCGTGGCTTCGCAACGTTTTCAGATTTGAAGAAAACGGTGGAAAATATGCTGCCGAAGTCCGACGAGAGCGGATACAAACTCATTGTGTTATCTAATTATGACAAATGTTAATAAAATGTTGAGCAATGGCAATAAAGTAATGACCTTTCAAATAAGTTACGTTACACGTTATGTTGGCTGACAATTTGTTAGCTACACTATCCTTACGCCATAGCATAGCAAATGCATAGCATTTCAGCAGTATGTACCGGTATGAACTGAGCTGGTCATGGGTGCACCTTAGCCACGCTCAAGGTCCTAATCGATATCATTACCGCCATCGATAAAAGACAATACTGTGCAGCCATATTCATCAACCTGACCAAGGCTTTCGACTCTGTCAATCAGCAAATTCTTATCGGCAGACTCAACAGCCTTGGTTTCTCAAATGATTGCCTCGCCTGGTTCACCAACTACTTCTCAGAGAGTTCAGTGTGTCAAATCGGAGGGTCTGTTGTCCGGCAGTCTCTATGGGTGTACCACAGGGTTCAATTTCTCTGTATACATCAATGATGTCGCTCTTGTTGCTGGTGATTCTCTGATCCACCTCTACGCAGACGACACCATTCTGTATACTTCTGGCCCTTGTTCGGACACTGCCCTCCAGGCGAGCTTCAATGCCATACAACTCTCCTTCCGTGGCCTCCAAGTGCTCTTAAATGCAAGTAAAACTAAATGCATGCTCATCAACGGATCGCTGCCCGCACCTGACCGCCCGTCTAGCATCACTACTCTGGACAGTTCTGACTTAGAATATGTGGACAACTACAAATACCTAGGTGTCTGGTTAGACTGCAAACTCTCCTTTCATACTCACATTAAGCATCTCCAATCCAAAATGTAATCTAGCACGCGCTCCAGCAGGTATATTTCACTAGTCACCCCCAAAGCCTCCTTTGGCCGCCTTTACTTCCAGTTCTCTGCTGCCAATGACTGGAACGAATTACAAAAATCACTGAAGCTGGAGACTCATATCTCCCTCACTAACTTTAAGCATCAGCTGTCAGAGCAGCGTACAGATCATTGCACCTGTACATAGCCCACCTGTAAATAGCACATCCAACTACCTCATCCCCATATTTTTTTTGCTCCTTTGCACCCCTGTATCTCTACTTGCACATTCATCTTCTGCACATCTATCACTCCAGTGTTTAATTGCTAAATTGTAATTATTTTGCCACTACAGCCTGTTTATTGCCTTCCCTCCCTAATCTTACTTCATTTGCACACACTGTATATAGACTTTTCTATTGTGCTATTGACTGTATGATGTGTAAATCTGTGTTGTTGTTTTTGTCTCACTGCTTTGCTTTATCTTGGCCAGGTCGCAGTTGTAAATGAGAACTTGTTCTCAACTGGCCTATCTGGTTAAATAAAAGGTTAAATAAAAAATGTTAGCTAGTTACCTAAAGTTAGTTGGCTACTATTACATCGAACTTGCCAGGCAGTATTTTAACTATATGCTATCTAACTACTCTACATGTATTGACTTAATTATTCACATCATTCTTAGCTAAGCTGTACAGTCATTGTGTGTTCTCAATGGACATGATTAATTCTGGCTATCTACTCCGATTTCAGAGCACTCTCATCTGAGTGTGCCAGAGAGCAGAATAACTGCTACATTTACGAACGCTAAACACCCGTTGCACGTTGGCAAAAAAAAGTGTAATTAAATTGTTGCCAGCAGAACAGCTACAGTCACCAACGCTCTGGATGACATGAAAACAGCCTAACCAGCTCTGTTAGAGCGAGTAAAATGGTCATAGTGAGGTGTTCTCTCATTTGTGTCTGAAAGTAGCTAGCCAACATTAGCCAGCGGCCGACCCCTGATCTCTTCCTGGCCACCGGCCGACCCCTGATCTCTTCCTGGCCACCGGCCGACCCCTGATCTCCTCCTGGCCACCGGCCGACCCCTGATCTCTTCCTGGCCACCGGCCGACCCCTGATCTCTTCCTGGCCACCGGCCGACCCACGGGAGCCTGCGATTGACCCTGGTGCGACCTGGGACAGGGTATCAACTCACGTTACAGTAACCTTTTACCGCGCGGGGGGGGGGGGGTCAACACCCGTACACCATTCCACTCCATACATCACACTGTGTCCTGCCTTCCCCATCCTGTAAGCCTCTTTAGCTGCACCACTAATCCTAGCCCCCGGTAACAGCCTGGGGTGTGTGTGTGTGTGTGTGTGTTTGTGTGCAAAACAGATTACTTGTGTATATGCACA
>NC_092159.1:35182648-35250148 GCF_045791955.1 Oncorhynchus clarkii lewisi | reverse complement strand
ATCCCCAGCCATGTTCCCCCCTGCCCTTTCCCCTTTGACCCCCCCCTCCCCCCAGTCATCTCCGGTCCCCGCCCTTACCGACTTCCCCTCTATATCTCCTGACATAACACACATTCCAGTGTCTGCACCCCCCCCCCCCCCCCTCTCTTTTTTCTGCAAGCTCAGTCCATAAGTGCTGGATAGGTGCCAACAATAACACCAGTATAGGGGCTGGGGGGATTCCAAAACCATTAAAGTTTTGTGTGTGTGTGTGTGTGTGCGTGTGTGCGGGAATGTGTGTGTGTGTGTGTGTGTGTGATGAGAGAGTCAGTTGGGGAGTGTGTGTCCATACTTACGGTACATCATCCTAGGTCTACAAAGTATTATTTTCAAAACAGACAATGTTTTCGCTGTGTGTGAGAATGAAACGAGAGGAGAAAGTTGAGGGGGGGGGGGGAGGGACATGGAGAGTCCGGAAGAATATGAGAGAGAGAGACAAAGAGAAAGAGAGCGAAACCGAGGATGACGAAAAACGATAGAGACCATCTAGGATCACTCCAGTGATCGCTGGGTTCGGAACAGACGAAGAACAGGACCACTAGAAAACATGGCACGCCAAAGCACCATTATATTAGCTTTGGTCCAATTGTGCGCCGCCCTATAGGACTCCCAATCACGGCCGGATGTGATACAGCCTGGATTCGAATCAGGGACTGCAGTGACACCTCTTGCACTGAGATGCAGTGTCTTAGACCACTGAGCCACTCGGGAGCATAAATACAGGGGAGAGAAGCAAAAAAACGATGAGAAAACAATGCATTCACTGCCTGTTGTTGTCCTGCCAAGGCACTTCCTCTAGTGTCCTCGGTCGCTCTGAATAGCTCAAATACAAAACATAGAAAAAACAAGAAAAGGAATAAAACTAGACAAATACACAATGGAAAAGGTCTGGCTCTCTGGGTCTCGGGATGCTGGAATTCAGACTAGCCCAAATGCTACCAGATCACCCCATCACTCTATGTCATTTAGCACAGATCCTGAATCAGGGGTAATGACAGCGTCTCTACGATGCGCTCAGTTTTGGACACAGAGAACAGTGGTTCAGGTGTGTGGAGGGGGAAGTGAATGCGTTTTCCTTGCAGGTCAATTTGCCAATTGATTTCCCGGGAACAACTTTGAGGATTACTGTCTGGGATCTAGTAAAAACTTTTTATAGGATGTCTAGATACTAGTCTACTAAACTTTTTATAGGATGTCTAGATACTAGTCTACTAAACGTTTTATAGGATGTCTAGATACTAGTCTACTAAACTTTTTATAGGAAGTCTAGATACTAGTCTACTAAACTTTTTATAGGATGTCTAGATACTAGTCTACTAAACTTTTTATAGGATGTCTAGATACTAGTCTATCACTATGATGAATGGTACCAGTTCTATATCCCATTTGAACCTGAGCCTCATCTACTTTTCAGGTCTATGCTCAGCTGCATCTTTCCAAGTATATCCACCGCCTAAACCAGCCGCTGTTTCCTGGGTTCAAAATAAACCAGGGTGTCACTGAAAATACACCAGCCCTAACCGAGACAGAAAGAAGACTAGAGAGAGGAGGATGTGAAGTCTTTATCTCCTCTCCAGGCGTGCGCGTGCACACACACACACACACACACACACACACACACAGAGAGAGAGAGAGGAAGCGAGTGACGGTTGAAGCTTCAGTGCCGTCTTTGTGCCAGCTAAGGGAGGTATTTTGGGCAGGTAGACACACAGGCAAAAAAGGGGCGACAGAGAACGCGGGCTCAGAAACAAGATGAAAGAGCGCTGTGGTGAGAGATACAGTGTAGGTGACAACAAAAAGGAGTGGGGGAGGGGGGGTGAGAGAGGGACACACTGATGCTGTGCTGCTATACGGTATCAAACCAACACGTTTCAAGGTAAAAAAAAACAAGTAAAAAAAAAAACAGGAAGTAAGACATCTCAAACAAGTAAGACATTTTCCTCCTCTTTCCCCTTGCTTATTTCACAATACACTCCGTCCATTTTCTCACCCTCTCCGTCGCTGTTCCTCTCACACTTCTTCGCTTTCTCTCCTTCCCTCTCCTGCCTTCACACTTTTTGTGTGCTCGACAGCCCCCTGTTCCCTGGTCTGACCTCTTTTTTTCTGCCAAGCTGTCCTTGTGTGAATCCTGACTCGTGTAGGAGTGGCACATTAAGAGGGTGAAATCGGGACGTCCTCGTCCTCGCATGGAACTCTACCTGCACGCCTGGGGGCTGTGCGCCACCCAAACTGGTCCCAGACACCAATGGGTTCAATTAAACCATGTGCAACAACAAAACCCAGGATTTTACGAGATGAAAGACAAACCGATCAGCTCATCACTAATCAATCCTCCCAGGTAGGCGATGACCACCGGCTACAGTGAACCAGCGTCGCTAACGACTAGCCTCCGCGAGCTTTCTGGTCATCTCAGCTAAAATGGAGACATTTGAGAAGAGGCCGACAAGATGCCTATGGCAGTTCACCCTGATCAAGGACATGGCTGGACTCTAATGAATGGCTCCAAAGTGCATCTTGACCTGGATCTCAGAGAGGGAGTTCCCCACTCAGTCAAACTGACATCTACTTTAATAAATCGTATCAATTTGTATTTGTTGCAAGCGCCGAATACAACAGGTGTAAACATTACCGTGAAATGCTTACTTCCAAACCCCTAACCAACAATGCAGAATTATTATTTTTCAAAGTGCGCAAATATTTGCTAAGGGGCTAGCGGTACCCCGTCGAGGTAATTGAGATAATCTGGACATGTAGGTAGGGGTAAAGTGACTATGCATAGATAATAAGCATTGAGTAGCAGCAGCGTAAAAAAAAAGGGTCAATGCAAATAGTCTGGGTAGGCATTTGATTGACTGTCATATCACTTGGTGATAGAAGCTGTTATAAGGAGCCTTTTGGATCTAGACTTGGCACTCCGGTACCGCTTTCCGTGCGATAGCAGAGAGAACAGTCTATGGCTAGGGTGGCTGGAGTCTACCTCCTTTAGGGCCTTCCTCTGACACTGCCTGGTATAGAGGTCCTGGATGGCAGGAAGCTTGGGCCCCAGTGATGCACTGGGCAGTATGCACTACCCTCCGTAGCGCCTAGTGGTTGGATGCCGAGCAGTTGCCATACCAAATCGGTAATGCAACCAGTCAGGATGCTCTCGAGGGTGCAGCTGTAGAACTTTTTGAGGATCTGAGGACCCATGGAAGGCAGATTAGACACCAGCATCACACAGGATGACTTTTTCCATCCCTCTTTCTTTCCAGAACTCCCATCAGGCAAAATGATGTATGTCCTCTCTCGCCACCACTCCCTCCCTCGCTTTTTGCTTAGTCTCGATCCCAAACACAAGTGTTTTCATGGAGGCATGCTAACTGTGGGCGAGCCATTGTCAAAGCATGACCAGGAGTTTGTTGTTGTTGTTGTTGTTGTTGAATAAAGCAAAGCCTTTTCTCTCTGAATCTGGCTTACTCTTCGCGTTTTCTGTTCTTGTTATTAGTAATTATTGGATCATCGAGCATACAATTTCAGTTCCATGCAGCACATCACCCACAACCCTGGTGATGTCAACACAACACTGACCAAAAGAGCGATTGTTAAAAAGGTCCAGTATGGCGCATTCAGGGTAACCGGACCAAATTCACATAGAAATATTAGTTATTGATCTTTCATTCTCTTTGAACGCATGTCTGACAAGCAGCAGATCTGTTGTTTGTGCTCCATTTCTATGCTTCCCGTTGCGAAGTTTAGCTTCTGCATATGTTTTGTTTCCGTTTTGTACACCGGCTTCAAAACAGCTAAAAATATGATATCTTTGGTTGTTGAAAATACATTTCACAGCGGTTTAGATTGCGCAGCGACCCTCCACACTATACACTGCTTGTTTTGCTACATAAACCCAAATTAGGCGGAGCGATTTCTACATATTGTGCATTTAAGGGTTAAATAGAGGTTAAAACGTGTTTTTTGCCACTTCCTTAGCTGCTCATTGTAAGAGCCATTCACACGGAGTGCTGATCACCTGACCAGACTGTGACGGGGCGGGGGTTATATGGTAGAGAGGGGGAGGGGTCAGAGGGAGAGGGACGGCGAGTGGCAGAGGGTTCTCATATTTCCCTTAACCCCCCTGGGCCCTGTTGACCGGTCTGTCTGCCTGGCGTGACCTTGTGCTTGCACCATTTGACCCCTAGCTGACAGATGGGCTTGTTTGGCTGGCTGAGAGGGCCATTAGTGTTAGTGTCGGATCTGAGGGTCGCGTCACAGAGACAGAGTAACAGACAAAAAAACAATCATGTATAAGGTTGAAGTCGGACGTTTACATACACCTTAGCCAAGTACATTTGAACCCAGCTTTTCACAATTCCTGACATTTAATCCTAGTAAAAATCCCATGTTTTAGGTCAGTTAGGATCACCACTTTATTATAAAAATGTGAAATGTCAGAATAATGGTAGAAAGAATTATGTATTTCAGCTTTTACTTCTTTCATCACATTCCCAGTGGGTCAGAAGTTTACATACACTCAATTACTATTTGGTAGCCATTCCTCCTGACAGAGCTGGTGTAACTGAGTCAGGTTTGTAGGCCTCCTTGCTCTAACACGCTTTTTCAGTTCTGCCCACACATTTTCTATGGGCTTGAGGTCAGGGCTTTGTGATGGCTACTCCAATATCTTGACTTTGTTGTCCTTAAGCCATTTTGCCACAACTTTGGAAGTATGCTTGGGGTCATTGTCCATATCGAAGACCCATTTGTGACAAAGCTTTAACTTCCTGACTGATGTCTTGAGATGTTGCTTCAATATATCCACATAATTGTCCTACCTCATGATGCCATCTATTTTGTCAAGTGCAACAGTCGCCCCTGCAGCAAAGCACCCCCACAACATGATGCTGCCACCCCCGTGCTTCATGGTTGGGATGGTGTTTTTCGGCTTGCAAGCCTCACTCTTTTTCCTTCAAACATAACTATGGTCATTATGGCCAAACAGTTCAAATTTGTTTCATTAGACCAGAGAACATTTCTCCAAAAAGTACGATCTTTGTCCCCATGTGCAGTTGCAAACTGTAGTCTGGATTTTTTATGGCGGTTTTGGAGCAGTGGCTTCTTCCTTGCTGAGCGGCCTTTCAGATTATGTTGATATAGGACTTGTTTTACTGTGGATATAGATCATTTTGTACCTGTTTCATCCAGCATCTTCACAAGGTCCTTTGCTGCTGTTCTGGAATAGATTTGCACTTTTCGCACCAAAGTAAGTTCATCTCTAGGAGACAGAACGCGTCTCCTTCCTGAGCAGTATGACTGTGTGGCTGTGTGGTCCCATGGTGTTTATACTTGCGTACTATTGTTTGTACAGATGAACGTGGTACCTTCAGGCGTTTGGAAATTGCTCCCAAGGATGAACCAGACTTGTCGAGGTCTACAATTCTCTTCTGGGGTCTGGCTGATTCCTTTTGATTTCCCCATGATGTCAAGCAAAGAGTCACTGAGTTTGAAGGTAGGCCTTGAAATACATTCACAGGTACACCTCCAATTGACTCAAATGATGTAAATTAGCCTATCAGAAGCTTTTAAAGCCATGATATAATTTTCTGGAATTTTCCAAGCTGTTTAAAGGCACAGTCAACTTAGTGTATGTAAACTTCTGACCCACTGGAATTGTGATACAGTGATTTATAAGTGAAATAATCTGTCTGTAAACAATTGTTGGAAAAATGACTTGTGTCATGCACAAAGTAGAGGTCCTAACCGACTTGCCAAAACTATAGTTTGTTGACAAGAAATTTGTGGAGTGGTTGAAAAACGAGTTTTAATGACTCCAACCTAAGTGTATGTAAACTTCCGACGTCAACTGTATTTTTAACCACGTACACGCACAATACACACACACACACACACACGTTGAAGTTGAAGAAAATAGCAAACAAACTGATACATTGTGGAGTTAACCCACAGTACCATATACTACTGATATCCACACACCCATCTGGGCCATTAGATCACCCGGAGGCAGTCTATGGGCCATTAGATCACCCGGAGGGAGACTATGGGCCATTAGATCATTCAAGGGAGACTATAGGCTTAGCAGCTCCTCCTGAGAAGGATTTTGAAGAGGGAGCTATGAATTAGTGAACGTACGTCTCCCAGTGCTACACTCCCGCCATTTACCCTCTCGCCAGAGAACAGCCTGGATGGGATAGAGGCCGCTGTTTCCCTCTGAAATATTTAAACGCCCCAATAATTGTAGTGCTACAAGGTAAATGGATGAGGCCAGCAGAGGAGTTGGTGAGGGGGCGGGGGTGTCTGTGTTGTAGAGTAGAAAAGTAGAAGGGGAAAGTGGAAAAAAGCAGAGGAAGAAGAGGGATTGTCTGTGAGTTTGTCTGCGAGTGTGTGTGTGTGTGTGTGTACAAGTGAACGTGTCAATCAGAGGTGTGTGTGTGTGTGTCTGTGTGTGTGTGTGTGTGTGTGTGTGTGTGTGTGTGTGTGTGTGTGTGTGTGTGTGTGTGTGTGTGTGTGTGTGTGTGAGAGAGAGTGAGATAAAGAGAGAAAAAAATAGGGCAGAGCATGAAAGAGAAGCGGCTGCATACCTCGCAGCAGCAGCAGCGTTGGCGGTAGTCCCTGGGGGAGAAAGAGGATCCTGGTACAGTTGTTAAGCCTCTCTCTCTTCTCTCCTTTCAAAAGACTCACTGTGACTGTACTATACACTCTTCTTCTCTCGCAGACAACATTCTCTCGGTCTTGTCATGTAAGCGGGGAACCCGGGACAGACATGGGGCAGATATCAAGACTAACTCACGGAGTGAGGAAACTAAAAACAAGGACGATGCAAAATGTTTTTTAAAAAACATAACGTCTCGTGTTGCATGGTATACCACTGTTCTTGCAGTGGTATCGTTGTGGAATTGACTATCGTGACGGTATTGCGAATCGGGATACTGAACCTGGTACCGAAGTCAACATCCTGGTACCGTGACAACACTATATACTGTGCACCTCGGCTTACTGGGCGGTGTCAGATGAAGGCTAGTCTTGGACAGCGATGGCTGTCAGAATCTAAACGGTCTCGTCACGGTTGAAACGTTCATCAGAGTTCCTCATTACTGTCCTCGTCACGTTAGACCTGGGTAGAGGCGCCCGTGTACATTGACGTACAGTGCCTTGCGAAAGTATTCGGCCCCCTTGAACTTTGCGACCTTTTGCCACATTTCAGGCTTCAAACATAAAGATATAAAACTGTATTTTTTTGTGAAGAATCAACAACAAGTGGGACACAATCATGAAGTGGAACGACATTTATTGGATATTTCAAACTTTTTTAACAAATCAAAAACTGAAAAATTGGGCGTGCAAAATTATTCAGCCCCCTTAAGTTAATACTTTGTAGCGCCACCTTTTGCTGCGATTACAGCTGTAAGTCGCTTGGGGTATGTCTCTATCAGTTTTGCACATCGAGAGACTGACATTTTTTCCCATTCCTCCTTGCAAAACAGCTCGAGCTCAGTGAGGTTGGATGGAGAGCATTTGTGAACAGCAGTTTTCAGTTCTTTCCACAGATTCTCGATTGGATTCAGGTCTGGACTTTGACTTGGCCATTCTAACACCTGGATATGTTTATTTTTGAACCATTCCATTGTAGATTTTGCTTTATGTTTTGGATCATTGTCTTGTTGGAAGACAAATCTCCGTCCCAGTCTCAGGTCTTTTGCAGACTCCATCAGGTTTTCTTCCAGAATGGTCCTGTATTTGGCTCCATCCATCTTCCCATCAATTTGAACCATCTTCCCTGTCCCTGCTGAAGAAAAGCAGGCCCAAACCATGATGCTGCCACCACCATGTTTGACAGTGGGGATGGTGTGTTCAGCTGTGTTGATTTTACGCCAAACATAACGTTTTGCATTGTTGCCAAAAAGTTCAATTTTGGTTTCATCTGACCAGAGCACCTTCTTCCACATGTTTGGTGTGTCTCCCAGGTGGCTTGTGGCAAACTTTAAACATCGCTTTTTATGGATATCTTTAAGAAATGGCTTTCTTCTTGCCACTCTTCCATAAAGGCCAGATTTGTGCAATATACGACTGATTGTTGTCCTATGGACAGAGTCTCCCACCTCAGCTGTAGATCTCTGCAGTTCATCCAGAGTGATCATGGGCCTCTTGGCTGCATCTCTGATCAGTCTTCTCCTTGTATGAGCTGAAGGTTTAGAGGGACGGCCAGGTCTTGGTAGATTTGCAGTGGTCTGATACTCCTTCCATTTCAATATTATCGCTTGCACAGTGCTCCTTGGGATGTTTAAAGCTTGGGAAATCTTTTTGTATCCAAATCCGGCTTTAAACTTCTTCACAACAGTATCTCGGACCTGCCTGGTGTGTTCCTTGTTCTTCATGATGCTCTCTGCGCTTTTAACGGACCTCTGAGACTATCACAGTGCAGGTGCATTTATACGGAGACTTGATTACACACAGGTGGATTGTATTTATCATCATTAGTCATTTAGGTCATTTCAGTTTTTGATTTGTTAAAAAAGTTTGAAATATCCAATAAATGTCGTTCCACTTCATGATTGTGTCCCACTTGTTGTTGATTCTTCACAAAAAAATACAGTTTTATATCTTTATGTTTGAAGCCTGAAATGTGGCAAAAGGTCGCAAAGTTCAAGGGGGCCGAATACTTTCGCAAGGCACTGTATGTGTGCTTGCTTAAGTGTATAAGAACGTGTGTGATCGTATGTGAGAGAGCGAAGGGGAAAAAGAGAGAACTAGTTAAAAGGGAATGAGAAAGGGGGTCAATGAGGTGACAGCACAGAGTGCAACTCATATGGGCAGGCAGAGAGAGCGAGGCAGCGTGAGAGAGGCAGAGGGAGAGCGAAAGAGAGATAGAGAGGAAAAAAAGGCAGGCAGCCAGGATTTAGGTCATTCAATGAGGCAGCCAGGCCAACTCCAGATCCAGCTCTAGACTGTCAGTTCTGTGTGAGTCACAGGCCTGGATCCAACCCAACAAACCCCCAACTTACAGATACACACAAACACACAGGGTGACTCATCGCTCCAAGCTCCGGCCTCTGGCCCCCAGCCTCTGATTGGTGGGCCGGAGGACTGTTTACATGGCAGAAAAAGTACATGAGATAACCCTGAATGGTCCCCAGGGCTCGTACTATTGGCAGAGAACACTTTCTGTTTGAGGGAAAACAGGGAGAGAGACATCCTTTTGTTTTGCAGAGCATTACACTGCATGTAAACAGACCAAAAGGGTTACAGTATGCAACCAAGGTCATGGCTCAAAGTGTGAATATGCCAGAGGGGTTGATTGCAATGACTGGTGAAAAACCAGTAGGCATGTTTTAATGCACAATTGCCTTCTCCTGCACTGTCCTGCATCTGCAGTTATTTCTGCCCGTTGTGCATCTCTTCCCTTCTTCCTCACCTTGATTCTCCCCCCCCCCACCAGAGTGAGCAATCAGTGCCTCCCCCTTTCGTGCTAGCAGTGGGGGAGAGGAGGGGCAGCGAAACAACAGGGACCGGGGCTAAAGCTTGGCAGCGAAACAACAGGGACCGGGGCTAAAGCCTGGCAGCGAAACAACAGGGACCGGGGCTAAAGCCTGGCAGCGAAACAACAGGGACCGGGGCTAAAGCCTGGCAGCGAAACAACAGGGACCTGGGCTAAAGCCTGGCAGCGAAACAACAGGGACCGGGGCTAAAGCCTGGCAGCGAAACAACAGGGACCGGGGCTAAAGCCTGGCAGCGAAACAACAGGGACGGGGCTAAAGCTTGGAAGCGAAACAACAGGGACCGGGGCTAAAGCTTGGCAGCGAAACAACACGGACCGGGGCTAAAGCTTGGCAGCGAAACAACAGGGGCAGGGGCTAAAGCTTGGCAGCGAAACAACAGGGGCCGGGGCTAAAGCTTGGCAGCGAAACAACAGGGGCCGGGGCTAAAGCTTGGCAGTGAAACAACAGGGAACGGGGCTAAAGCTTGGCAGCGAAACAACAGGGACCGGGGCTAAAGCCTGGCAGCGAAACAACAGGGACCGGCGCTAAAGCCTGGCAGCGAAACAACAGGGACCGGGGGTTAAAGCTTGGCAGCAAAACAACAGGATCCGGGGGTTAAAGCTTGGCAGCAAAACAACAGGATCCAGGGCTAAAGCCTGGCAGCGAAGCCATTGGGACAATAAAACAAGTCTGTTGACATCCTGTACTTTTCAAAATACTGGGTTTCAGTCATTTAACAATGTATCTAGATTAGAGGTCGACCGATTAATCAGAATGACCAATTAATTAGGGCCGTTTTCAAGTTTTCATAACAATCGGAAATCCATATTTCTGAACAACGATTTGGCCGATTTTATTATTATTATTATTATTATTTATTTTTGTAATCTTTATTTAACTAGGCAAGTCAGTTAAGAACACATTCTTATTTTCAATGACGGCCTAGGAACGGTGGGTTAACTGCCTCATTCAGTGGCAGAACGACAGATTTTTACCTTGTCAGCTCGGGGGATTCAATCTTACAACCTTACAGTTAACTAGTCCAACCACCTGATTACATTGCACTGCACGAGGAGCCTGCCTGTTACGCGAATGCAGTAAGCCAAGGTAAGTTGCTAGCTAGAATTAAACTTATCTTATAAAAAACAATCAATCAATCAAAATCACTAGTTAACTACACATGGTTGACGATATTACTAGTTTATCTAGCGTGTCCTGCGTTGCATATAATCAACGCGGTGCGTATCGTTGCTCCAATGTGTACCTAACCATAAACATCAATGCCTTTCTTAAAATCAATATACAGAAGTATATATTTTTTAAACCTGCATATTTAGCTAAAAGAAATCCAGGTTAGCAGGCAATATTAACCAGATGAAATTGTGTCACTTCTCGTTTGTCATTGCACGCAGAGTCAGTGTATATGCAACAGTTTGGGCCGCCTAATTTACCAGAATTTTACGTAATTATGCCATAACATTGAAGGTTGTGCAATGTAACAGGAATATTTAGATTTATGGATACCACCGTATTTCACTGAAAGAATAAACGTCTTGTTTTCGAGATGATAGTTTCCGGATTCGGCCATATTAAATGACCTAAGGCTCGTATTTCTGTGTGTTATTATGTTATAAATAAGTCTATGATTTGATAGAGCAGTCTGACTGAGCGATGGTAGGCAGCAGCAGGCTCGTAAGCATTCATTCAAACAGCACTTTCGTGCGTTTGCCAGCAGCTGTTTATGACTTCAAGCCTATCAACTCCCGAGATTAGCCTGGTGTAACCAATGTGAAATGGCTAGCTAGTTAGCGGGGTGCGCGCTAATAGCATTTCAAACGTCACTCGCTCTGACACTTGGAGTGGTTGTTCCCCTTGCTCTGCATGGGCGACGCTGCTTCGAGAGTGGCTGTTGTCATTGTGTTCCTGGTTCGAGACCAGGGAGGAGCGAGGAGAGGGACGGAAGCTATACTGTTACACTGGCAGTACTAAAGTGTCTATAAGAACATCCAGTAGTCAAAGGTTAATGAAATACAAATGGTATAGAGAGAAATAGTCCTATAATTCCTATAATACTCATGTTAAAAGGAACCACCAGCTTTCATACGTTCTCATGTTCTGAGCAAGGAACTTCAACGTTAGCTTTCTTACATGGCACATATTGAACTTTACTTTCTTCTCCAACACTTTGAGTTTGCATTATTTAAACAAAATTGAACATGTTTCATTAATTATGTATTATATTAAGTTAAAATAAGTGTTCTTTCAGTATTGTTGTAATTGTCATTATTACAAATACATTTTTAAATAATTGGCCGATTAATCGGTATCGGCTTTTTTTGGTCCTCCAATAATTGCTATCGGAGTTGAAAAATCATAATCGGTTGACCTTTAATCTAGATACATTTTTTTTTTCAACTGTTCAAAATGTTTTTGTAAATTTGTACAATTTCATATTTGACCCTGGTCATCGAGTTCAGAGTTCATAAACTGAAGCTATGGAAGCCTAGCAATACCAGCTAAGTATAGCAGATGCTACACTAGCTAGCCAGCCTCAGGGGGACAGAAGGAAACCCCAGTGATGCTCCCATTTCTGCTGCTGTGACACGCCAGTGTCTCCCTCTTCTCTCTCTCTCGCGTGCGCTCTCTCTCTCTCCTAGAGGAGCTCAGGGAACAATGGGCTCAATGATTTCCTCAGACCTGCCCTACTCAGCTCTCTAGTATCTCCCATCTTCCACTTTAAGTCTTAATCTCTCCCCCCCTCGCCTTTTTCTTCCCCTCCACTGATCGCCCCAGCCAGTCTCTCCAGGGCTCCTCTTCAGAGCCAGAATTAAGAGATATAGGGAGAGAAGAGGAGAAGGGGAAGAGAGTGGGGGTGTTGCTTGGCGCTATTGGTGCTGGCGGACTCACCTGTGTGTGTGTGTGTGTGTGTGTGTGTGTGTGTGTGTGTGTGTGTGTGTGTGTGTGTGTGTGTGTGTGTGTGTGTGTGTGTGTGTATGTGATAAGGAGAGGCAGATAAGGAGATGGAAAGACTGTCCTGTGTTTTAGAAGAGAATAAATGGCGATGTTCTCTCTTTCGGTACATCTACTTACAATCCCAACAACAACCAATAATTACAACCAATGCTTTTACTACTATACTTAAGCTACAACTGTCATTACAGAACTTTAAGCCATGACAACAATCATCAGGTCTATAACCACAAACAGCACAGACGCTCCTTTCGCTGCAAAAAAATGACCATCAGTGACCATCAACAACATCTTGAGTTACACTACATTTTAGAAACAGTTTCATTTCTGTTGTTAACACTTTAACCCATTTCTACGACTCAGTTGGGATTTTGGACTCTGGGACATAAGTTAGAACCTGAGCCTTGTCGCTGGGAGATAACAGCATGGTTTCAACCTGCCCCCCCCCCCTCTGAAGTGTGCAGATCTACTTCCACCCACCCAGCAGTGTACCATGCCATGTGCCTCAGGAGGTGGGTTACAACTTCTCCCAGCCACCCAGCCAGCAGCGTGTTGTACCCCAAAGCTGGGCTAGATCGACATCCTTCCTCCCAGCCGTGAGTGTACCATCTGCCTCGGAGCAAGGCTCAGGGCTGGGCTAGATCGACATCCTTCCTCCCAGCCGTGAGTGTACCATCTGCCTCGGAGCAAGGCTCAGGGCTGGGCTAGAGGGCATTTCTCGGAGTCTGACTGGAGAAGAAGAGACCCCCACGAGGCTTGGTGAAATGCCAGAGCACTCACATCAGTTCATGCATGACTGCAGAGCGGAACGTGCGCCATGGGGCTGGTCGCTGGCTTGTGTCTTTAACACGCCATCTTCTCTGAGGGGGGAAACTGTGACTGGCCACTTGTGTTCTCGATTGTGTTCTGGTACATTGCGGCTGTCTGGAAAAAAGCAATGGTCGGTAGCTATGGGGCAAATAGGGAAATGAATTCCCTGCTTGCAACAGACAAACATGATGACCACAAAAAAGTTGAATATTCAAACAAGAATACTAGCGATCGTTGCTAATTGTTTCAGAAAATGTGTCCATACTTTTCAAAAACAAGGGCCTGGAGCAATAGGCTGGGCGTATTTACAATCAACAGAAACAGCGTTCCCATTTCCCAAAACAAATCAGGACCGACCTTTAACTACAAAAACAGTGTTCGCAACAAACAAAAAAATCACTTCAAATGTCTAGAACATACAAGAGTATATTGAAATCATTCAGGGACTAAAGTAAGTGACTGGGAGAAAACTGTTATGCTTTTTCTTCATTTTCTGCAAAGCCTTGGAGGCCTCAGTGTGGCTGTGTAATGGTTTTTACTCAGGCATGTGCAGGCCAGCCGCCGTGGGCAGAAATAGCCTATATCATCGCGTGGCCAAGCTCAGCTGGGTAAGACTCAAGTGACTGCCAGTGGCTCCTCCACTCCTCAGCCAAAACCGACCAGCACCAAATTCCCAACTGAGGCACATTTTTTTTTGGTTTTGAACGAGGAAAGAAGAGAAGCCAAGACAAGAAAACAAACAGATAAGTGTGGAGAAGGAACACGTGAGGTGGGGGGGGAGGATCAGTCTATATCTGTCTGTCTATTAAAGGCTGGAACCAAAACAGAACTGTTGCTAAAAACAGAGACAACTTTGTCTTCGTCTCCTCCTCCACAACCAAGCTGAGAGGAGGAAATAGGAGCCAAACAGGGAAATGGTTTAATTAGATCAAGATTAGTAATGAGATTAGCCCTGTGTATGTCAAGTATGTGTGTCAAGTGAGTGAGTCAAGCGTGTGTGTGTGAGCGTGCGTGTGGTAAAAACCACCACGAGGGCTGACCCGGGGACCCGGGCCTGGGGTTCAATGGTAAGGCCCTTAATAGAATAAACGTGATAGCTTGATATAGATCTTAGCCCGAAAATACACAGAGGAAACTAATAAACAAACACTAATCTGTTCCGAGTCTGAAACTGATCCAGAGAAGGCATTTTCAGCGCCTCTCTTAACATACAAGCGTTGCTTGGCTTTCTGCACGTTTTTAGATGGCTGACCCTGAAACAGAGCAATGGGCTCTAGTGAAGAGGGAAGAGCTTAGTCCCAGCTCAGGGAGTTGACCTAGAATCAGTCTCACAGTAAAGAGGAAACAGCACAGTCACGACTAACAGTACTGACCTAGGGCCAGTCTCTTTTTTAATTTGTGCATTTAACTCGGCAAGCCGGTTAAGAACAGAATTCTTATTTACCCCGGCCAGACCCGGACGACGCTAGGCCAATTGTGCGCCGCCCTACGGGACTCCCAATCACGGCCGGATGTGATGCAGCCTGGATTCGAACCAGGGACTGCAGTGACGCCTCTTGCCCTGAGATGCAGTGCCTTAGACCGCTGAGCCACTCGGGAGCAGTTACAGCTGAGGGAACTGACCTTGGATAAGTCTGAGACTAGCAATGACAGTTCAGTCACTATTAACATAGCTGACCTAGGATCAGTAGTAATGTTAGAACAGCCCAGTCACAACTAACAAAACTGAGCTAGGATCAGTAGTCATGTTAGAACAGCCCAGTCACTACTAACATAACTGCCAGTCTCACAGTGAGGCGACTGACCTAGGACCAGTGGTAATGTTAAAACAGCCCAGTCACAGTTGAGGAGATCTGTGATCTCCCAGCGACAGCCACTGACCTACATTCAGCTGCAGTGTCTGAGAGAGGGAGGCAGCACTGGGGGATTTCTCCAGAGGTAGGGGTGTGTGTGTGTGTGTGTGCGTGTGTGTGTGTGTGTGTGTGAGAGAGAGACTGAATGGATATAGGAATGTGCTTGAGTCTTTTAGCAAATGTGTGTGTGCCTCTATAAGTAAGCATGCGTGTGAGACTCAGAACCCGCTTCAACAGCAACACCCTTTCAATTCCCCGAAGCATCTTCAGCGCAGCTTGACTCTCCTACAAGCGCTGTGTCATGTGTATACAGTCATGTGCATCACCGTGTGTATCAACTGTAAATAAGTCTGCGAACGTCTCCCTCCCAAGGGTACGGCGTTGTTATTCTTCTGTTTAAAAAGGGGTATGTTGAAACGCCTCTAATGTCAATGAGAGAGTGTTCATTCGTAAAGGACAGACAGAGAGAATGTGTGTATCTGAGCGTGTGGAAGGAAGAAGTGTTGGTTGGTTTGTCATAACGAACGAGAACCGACCGTTCACCTACAACCCCCTCACCCCACCCCTCCTGGGATAGACGGGAATGATCACATTCAAAAACCCAGTGGGAGGGTGGGGGGGCTACTGAGCCTGACACCCAAACGGGGACAGTGGCTTTCTGCAGGGCATAAAGGAGAGGAGGGGGGCAGGGAGGGATGGGGAAAGGGAGGAAGAGAAGGGTATGACAGGAGAGGTGGAAAGAGGGGACGAGTGAGTGAGAGAGAGACAGAACAGAGGGGGAAGAAAGGGGTTGGGACTGCGAGAAGAGGGGGCCAGGAAGATGGGAGACACCGAGGGGAGTTGGATGTTGGAAGATGGGAGACACCGAGGGGAGTTGGATGTTGGAAGATGGGAGACACCGAGGGGAGTTGGATGTTGGAAGATGGGAGACACCGAGGGGAGTTGGATGATGGAAGATGGGAGACACCGAGGGGAGTTGGATGAGAGAGACAAAGAAAGAGAAGAAGGGGTTCTGGGTGGCGCAACGGTCAAAAGCCCTGCACCACAGTGGGGTTCGATCCCAGGCTGTGTCACAACCATAGCACGGCGCTCAATTGGCCCAGCGCCGTCCGGGGGTAGGGGTTTTCCTTGGCTCATCATGCTTTAGCGACTCCTGGTGACAGGGCCGGGCGCCTGTAAGCTGACCCTGGTCGTCAGTCGAACAGAGTTTCCTCCGACACCAGGTGTCGTAAGCTCCCAAAAATATTTTTGGGGTGAAAAAAAAGAAGGATGAGAGGAGGGAGGGAGAAAGAGGGATAGAATCAAAGTGGTGCAAAGGTCAACTTCCTCAGTGTGGGGAGACGGGTCTGGGGAGAGCAGGGGGGTTGGGTGTCCGGCTGGCAGGCCGACCTGCTTGGTCCGTTTACATTGCCTTTAGTGTGGCTTAAAACCCACAATCCCTTTAATTAGCTCTTCATTTAACGAGATACTCCTGTACTTTTCTATAGGTTTTAGCCGGCGGACCACTTTTTAGCCAAGTGGTCACGGATAATTGCATACTACGTCACATTGGTGCAGATATGGGCACCGCATCACTTCTCTCCCTTTCAATATCGGCTGTGTTCACTGAGCCGCTGGGCCTGCCCTGCAACCTCAACGCATAACGCTGGGCAGGCCTCTTGATAGCCGTCACTCAAATGCGAGCGGCTGAAGCTCATTGGCTAGAACTCAAATTGCTAGGGAATGGCCCACGAGGGAGGGGGGGGGGGGGGGGGGGGGGGGGGGGGGTTGGCACGGCACAGTTTAAAGAAAAACGGACAATAATTCTGCTCATAGATTATGCATGCATGAACTACACAGACACATCCAGCCCAAAGCAGGAAGTTAAGAAACAACTTTCTTAGTCACCAAAGTACCGGAGCATTACTTCAAGGTGATGCACAACTGTATGCACAGTATGCACAACTGCCACACAGCTTTAACCTAAGGCAACCACGACCCCAAGGTGAAGGGTCTGTGTCTCTGTTAGTATACGGTAAGTAGTGTGTGTGTGTGTGTGTGTGTGTGAGATTATAAGTAGAATAAACGTGAAGATGAGCTTCATCAAAACAGCAGAAATATTATTATATGATTCTGTCTTTGGGAGGTGACGCCAGCCACTATTACATTTGTCTCGAGTTGTTTCTCTGGCTCCTTAAATCCATAGTTTTAAGTGCTTACAAACGCTCACCCGAGTCCTCGCTCGAATGAGCGCCTAACTGACGCTGTGCTTTCATCGCCGCTGGTGACTAATGGCATTCTCCATGTTCACGCGTTTGCAGATCTGACAAAAAAAACGCACGTGCCCTTCTGGCAATGACATTAAATCTAGGATGGGTTTTGGGCGGAGAGCAAAGGGAGTGAGAGTGTGCGAGATGGAAAGAGAGAAAAAGAGGGAGGGAGGGAGGGAGGGAGGGGTGCTATGACGGGATGGATAGAATAAATATCTTTCACTTCTTTCATAGATGCGCGGATTCACCCAAATGGCCATGCTCTTCCCCCTTAACACAGATAAACTTGTGTCTGTACTTGATCAGGACAAGTAGCAGCACCCCAGTGAGCTAAATTGGTTGAACGGCGTCTTTTCAACCAAAAGTACGTCTTTATATCGCGTTGTGGTTATAGGGACCACACCGACCTACTGTAACTTCAGAAGGTATTCAGACCCCTTGACATTTCCCACATTCTGTTAGGTTACAGCCTTATTCAAAAGTGTATTACATTGTTTTTGTTTTCCCTCATCCATCTACACACAATACCCCATAATGACCAAGCAAAAACAGGGTTTAGACATTTTTTTTGCTAATTTATTAAAAATAAACAACTGAAATATAACATTTCTCTGCAGATCCTCTCAAGCTCTGTCAGGTTGGATGGGGAGCGCCGCTGCTCAGCTATTTTCTGGTCTCTCCAGAGATGTCCGATCAGGTTCAAATCCAAGCTCTGGCTGGGCCACTTAAGGACATTGAGACTTGTCCCGACGCCACTCCTGCGTTGTCTTGGCTGTGTGTTTAGGGTCGTTGTCCTGTTGGAAGGTGAACCTTCTCCCTAGTCTGAGGTCCTGAGTGCTCTGGAGCAGGTTGTTTTCATCAAGGATCTCCCTGTACACTTTGCTCCGTTCATCTTTGCCTCGATCCTGACTAGTCTCCCAGTCCCTGAAAAACATCCCCACAGCATGATGCTGCCACCACCGTGCCAGCTTTCCTCCAGATGTGACGCTTGGCATTCAGGCCAAAGAGGTCAATCTTGGTTTCATCAGACTAGAGAATCTTGTTTTTTATGGTCTGAGTGTCTTTCGGTGCCTTTTTGCAAACCCCAGTAGCTTTCATATGCCTTTTACTGAGGCGTGGCTTCCGTCTTACCACTACCATAAAAGGCAAGATTAGTGGAGTGCTGCAGAGATGGTTGTCCTTCTGGAAGGTTCTCCCATCTCCACAGAGGAACTCTGGAGCTTTGTCAGTGACCATCAGGTTCTTGGTCAACTCCCTGACTAAGGCCCTTCTCCCCCGATTGCTCAGTTTGGCCCGGGTGGCCAGCTCTAGGAAGAGACTTGGTGGTTCCAAACGCCTTGCATTCAAGAATGGAGGCCACTGCGTTCTTGGGGACCTTCAATGCTGTAGACATTTTTTGGTACCCTTCCCCAGATCTGTTCCTCAACACAATCCTGTCTCGGAGCTCTACGGACAATTCCTTCCACCTCATGGCTCGGGTTTTACTCTAACACGCACTCTCTAACATGCACTCTCACCTAGACAAGTGTATGCCTTTCCAAATCATGTCCAATCAATTGAATTTACCACTGGTGGACTCATCTCAAGGATGATCAATGGAAACAGGATACACCTGAGCTCAGTTTTGAGTCTCGTAGCAAAGGGTTTGATATACTTATGTAAATAAGGTATTTCTGTTTTTTATTATTTTTTTAAATAAATTTGCTAACATTTCTACAAAGCTGTTTTTGCTTTGTCATTATGGGGTATTGAGTGTAGACTGCTTGGGATTTCTTTTTATTTAATACAAAATGTGGAAAAAGTCAAGGGGTCTGAATATTTTCCGAAGGCCCCTGGTCAATAACAGTACGCTACATGTTTACACTAGCTCCTCTTACCTACAAGGGTCAGGTAGAGAGACACCTCGATACCGATGCCATTCAGAATCACCCTGACAGACAGATGTCTGTCAACACAACAACAGGAACAAGAGAAGGACACACACGTATTAGTGCATTGTCCTTCCTCCTACCGGGGACAGATACTCCAATCAGCGGTGTACAGGCTACTGTTCGCGAAGACACTTGAGTATGTGCATGTGATTCCTGTGTGAACTGAACCCACAACCTTGGCGTTGCTAGCGCCGTGCTCTTACCAACTGAGCCACACAGTCTCCTGTTCATTACCGCATCGGTTCAGACAGTGGTGTTCAAACAACTCCCCGGGTCGATGGGTCGTTGCGGTAACTCAATGGAGGTTGTCGGCTCATTAGGCTAATGTGCTAATTTGAAGTACCCTACGGAGCTCATCTGCATAATTCATTAACTGGCAGGTGAGAGGGCGATGGGTGCTTTCATGGGATCGGGTTGGCACAGAGTGCGTGTGTGTGTGTGTGTTTGGGATTGAGTGTGTGTGGTTACATATGTTAGTGAGTTTGGAATGGAGTTTGGTGTCTGTGCTTGTGTGGGTGGATAACCAGTGGTGTTGTAGTACTCCAGTCGAGGACTCGAACATGACTCGTGACTCAGGCTTGGAATCCACCAGTAGTGACTATCAGAAAATCTCTGAATGTAGCATCATTTAATAGACTAAATACAGCAGCAAATGTTCTGGAGCTGTGTTATCTAGTCATCCCTTAAAATGTGCAACAACGTAACAGAATTTAGATTTTCTTTTTAAATGGTTGGACCGTAGCTTTTAGCAGAACTAAGGGACTTGTGACTCAAGTCTAAAGGACTCGGACTCAAACACGGGGGACTTGGGACTCGACATCGAAGTTTGGTGATTTGACTATATCAAATCAAACTGTATTTGTCACATGTGCTGAATACAACAGGTGTAGTAGACCTTACCGTGAAATTCTTACTTACAAGCCCTGAACCAACAATGCAGTTCAAGAAATAGTTAAGAAAATATTGACTAAATAAAGTAAAGTAAAAATACTATTAAAAAACAACACAATAAAATAACAATACCGAGGCTATATACAGGGGGTACCGGTACCAAGTCAATGTGCCGGGGGTTCAGGTTAGTCGAGGTGATAAGCAGTGGTTACAGGCTGAAGCCTCTGACCTTTGACCCTCTCTGGGATTCCTGCTTGACATTATATCCATGATGGGCAGCCACCATTCCTTTCCACCCCCCTTTGCCCCCATATATCTCCCTTCGCTCACTCCTGATGCCCTCTTCCCCACTGAGCAGACACCACCCCCACCACCACCCATCTTCATTCCCCTCTGGGCCTCCTGCCAGTCCAGGTTTTGGCCGGCAGGCTGTTCTCCCTCCCCTATTTTTTTACAGCCCGCATTTTACAAGCGCTCTTCGGTTTCTCTTTCTTGCCCTCTTTTCCTTGGTGTTTTAACGGCGTGTAACAGAAGAGAAGACAGCCCCCCCCCCCCCCACCCAACCGTCTGGTCTGCTCTTTCTAAGTGCTGCTCCAACCATGCAAGTTATGCCTGTGTGGAATTCAAGCCTCATGTCCAAATCACATTAGTTAGCGCTTAGCATTAGCAGCACATGTATATTACTTAGTGGTGGTGTTGAGGGAAGCCACTAAGTACAGCCAGGGGAATTCCATGGGAGGGAAGGAATATCATATGGATTGATAGCTGGCTAAGTGTACAGTCTTGGCTGCACTTACATGTATTGTAACCTATACATTTGTAATTGGCTAACCTTTTCGCTATAGCCTACATTTGTTGGAGATTTTTTATATAAGACTGTTGCATCACCCTTATTTACCTTCACTTCATTCTATCCGATCGCTTACACCATATCCTTCCTTCCTTCCTTCCTTCCTTCTTTCTTTACTCAGCGCAATCCACACAGAAGAGAGAAAGACAGAATGGAAGTCGGTGGTTTAGGGGTATGCGAGCAGAACAAGCCCACAGGCTGAGAGTGGCTTAGGCAGGTTTATCCATAGCCCAGAAACTGTCAGTGAGCTTGGGCACAGCGTTCTTCAAATCCGCCTTAGCACAGCACAAATAGACATCCATCTAGCTCCAGCTCCCTTCCCTTAGCTCTCCCACTTCTGAGTAAAGTCCCGATCAAGAAAAGGAGACAGAGGACAGAGAGGAGTGGATTAACAAAGAGGAAAAACAAACCCTCAGACCAAAACAGACAGACACTTTAGGGCTTATTCTAGGCCAAAGGCTATAGACCTACATTCCACCACAAGCTAAGCTCGCTGCAACCCAAACACTAACTTGGAGTGGACCGATCCTAATACCAGGGTTCATAGACATTTTGACAGATGGAATTTCATGACTTCTCCGTGACTTTCAACCAGATTTCCATGACCAACAACTGTACGCACAAAGAAAGTCAGGTTATATGTTATGGACACGGGGAGGCTGCTCTCGGATCCCATCTCCTGTCACTGAGCAAGACACTTAACCTCCCGCAAAGTAGAACACCGGTTAGGCAACTGTATAATACACATGTGGTCAACCCTCAGTCTGGAGAGCTACTGGGTGTGCAGGCTTTTGATACAGCCCTGCTCAAAACACGTCAGAGCCAGATTCTCAAGGTGACAGTCTTTTTTTGGGGGTGGGGAACACGCCGAAAAACATTGACACATGCTAATGATAGCGAAACAGTTAACTAGAGGGTACAAGATATGTTTTGAATTGGCTACCTAGTTAAATCTGTTCTCTCTCGTATTTTATAGGCTAGGCCTACGTGCCGCTGCAATGTCCGGCTGTATCCCGCTCCTTGAGCAACGGCCCATTCGTCTCCCACCATGCAGGGGATGCGCACAAACGGAGATGCACCCGTGTCATTCCCATCCTGGCTGATATGTCGATTTTTATTTGACTGATAAAATAGTACATTACCGGAAATTCATTTCCACGACTTTCCTAAAACATTTTGGATTTGATCATTTTTCTAAACTTTTCCAAGCCTGGAAAACACCATTTTAAAATTCCATTTACTTTCCATGACCGTACGAACCCTAGAATACAAACTTATGGACAAAATAGAAAATTAAGTACACTTGCACAAGTCTTTCATAAAACTTTAACAAACGTAGGTATACTTTTCAATATAGACTACAACCAAAACTGGACTTATAAACCCTTCACAAATCCTTACTAAAGTATACCACAAATAATATGCTATAATATTTCATTTCAAGTGAAGGACCCCCGTAGTTCCATTCGAACACTGTCTAGACCACACAGCTGAGGACTAACAGAATCACGGGCCATCCAGCCCAAGCACCAGACGCAACACTCCCAAACTCCCTTCACTAAACAGACACAGAACAACTCCCAAACTCCACGCTATAATACCAAACACACCGCGCCATATCCTGTACCAGGCACCACAACAACAGGGCTGTCAGGCCATTAAATCATTAAGTTGTGCAACAACCGTCCGCTAGTAAGTCGACTTAGCACTAGCAACAGCCTGTTCAGTGGGAGTTTAAAATGGGAGTTTGTGGTTTCGCTGCAATTAGTTTTTTTTCTTCCCCTCTTTAAAAGAGGCGGCATGTTAAAAGAAGCAGGCGTGATTGTGGAGCGTACTGGCACGGGCTCTAGGGTGGAAGATAAGCTGCCCGATGGGTTACGAAATCCTGCCCTCTGGTCCTCTCTCTCCGTCCCTGTGCGGGTGAGGTATATGATGTGATAATGACCGCTAGTGTCTGTCAGCCTTCCCCCTGATTACAGAGGAGCTAGGCTAATGGTTAGCCTGCAGGTACGGGAGGGTCTGTCAGCCTTCCCCCGATTACAGAGGAGCTAGGCTAATGGTTAGCCTGCAGGTACGGGAGTGTCTGTCAGCCTTCCACCGATTACAGAGGAGCTAGGCTAATGGTTAGCCTGCAGGTACGGGAGGGTCTGTCAGCCTTCCCCCGATTACAGAGGAGCTAGGCTAATGGTTAGCCTGCAGGTACGGGAGTGTCTGTCAGCCTTCCACCGATTACAGAGGAGCTAGGCTAATGGTTAGCCTGCAGGTACGGGAGGGTCTGTCAGCCTTCCCCCGATTACAGAGGAGCTAGGAGTGTCTGTCGCCGCCACAGAGGGAACTGTGTGTGTGTGTGTGTGTGTGTGTGTGTGTGTGTGTGTGTGTGTGTGTGTGGTAAATAAAGTTGAGTCGTACTAAAGATGGGATCATACGTTTTCGGCTGAAATGTGAGATGGGTGTAAAAACCATGAGCACAAGAGGGAAGTGAATGAAACGGAAATCAATTACATTTCCAAAACGCACTTTACGCGAGAACTTTTCTAATCCTCGAAAGTGCAACACAAGAAAGTTGCGCGCTCGGGGACTTCACACAACAGTATCTCCTTTGTTTTGGACACATACCGTTGAAGTTCGAGGAGCCACTTCTGAGTGTGGAGCCCAGCTCTACACAACAGGCTTATTACTCATGGTAAGAGGGGAGGCCCCCGAAACACAGAGCTGCAGCAGCAACAGTAGAGGAGGCCCTCGCTTTAAAAAAAACACAGCTAGATCCTATACCAGCTGGCAATCCCTTAAGAAAGCACTGTCTCAGACGTCACACACTGCATGGCAAAGACGTGGGAAGGGGAGTAGGGCTACATGGCGGCTTTATTGACACACTGTGGCCAAGAGGAGAGTGCAGCCGCTACCGCTTTTGTTGACTGCACCGAGTGTCTGCTGCCAGACTGCTTATTCCTCGCGTCTCTTAAAAATGCAGAGCCAGGCTACTACTGGTTGGCCAAACCACGGGAACACCAAGCAGACGCTGCCAGCCATGTTGGGCTGTTGGCAGGGTCAGAGAGGCCGCCCGCCTGCCTGTCCGCGAGATCTGCATTTGACAGCGGGTCTCTGCCACGCTGTCTGGAGCGCAAACTGCAACCCCCGAAAAGCCACAGTAGGCCCAGTAGACCGGAACATTCTTTTTACGACCCCTTCCTTCTCACTCACTCCCTGCTTCCTCGTTTTCTGGCTGTCCCTTGCACCCTCTCTCGCTTCCTCTCTTGTCGTCTTTCACTTACCACGCTTTTCATTTCCCCCCCGCCCCCTCTGTCTTTCCTTCTCCTGCTGCCTTCTCTCCACTCCCTCCTTGCCGGGTGATCGTTCCCTGCCGGCGCGGTGCTGTCCATGGGAAACAATTAAACGCCACATGGTCTTCCTTAGTACGGACTTCCTTTCTGAGGCGGCACAGGAGTGCTGTGACGGCCATCAGGCTCCCAGCAGCCAGCCATACACACACACACACACCTAGAGCCACTAGACCAGAGGCAGCTGGAGGAATCTAGGCAGGCAGCTGGAGAGGGAAATTCAAAGTGACACGGTTTCCTCTTTGGATGCCAGGACTTTTTAAAGATGAATGACACGCCACCAAACCAGACTTGACTGTGTTTGTCTTTCCGCATGCTCGCTAATGCAATGTAAAAGCTAAATATAACTCAGGCTGAAGGTAGACTTAGTCCAGGAATTGAGGAGATGGGCTGAAAGTCTAATCCTGGAACAAACTCATTTCCTTTGGCCAACAGAGTGGAGAACAACAGTTTAATAATTATTGAAGCCTGGGTGCCAGTCTGTTTCTGCTCAACTCCCAATGGAATTGTCATGACAAAATGTTTACCTTGCCAATGGAGTACGCAAAAGCACGAACACAGATCTGGGAACAGGCTATCAACGTCCTGGTCTGTGGTTATACTCCAGGCTCTAAAGGGCCGTCTCATTCCAGGCTCCAGTCTCCTCCCCTGCCTGCAAGACTCTTCTCTGGGCAGCAGCAGCAGTCGGGCATGACGGAGGACATTTCAAACAGCCTGTGATTGACGTGCCCCGAGTTCCGTTATGCTGGGTGGTGCCTCTCGCTGCCCGGATGAGGTGTGGGGACTTTGCCAACAGTGGAGGCAAGGGTGCTTGAGTTGAGTACCCGCTTTTACTAGGCGTTGCTCACACACTCCAACAAGGATTTTTCTTTTTTTTAAAGGAGAGCGCCTTCATGCCAGAGAAAGTGTCTGAGCTTGCTCAGGCATCGAGGCTATCCAATCACTGGTGTCAGTCACTACCTCAAGGAGAACACTGATAAAACAGACAGACTTGGTGGCTTATTCCCCGTCCTATCCTACGACAAACAATATCACTCAATTCAATAATAATAGTTAAGGCTTGCTTTAATAAAACCCATCCCAAATAGACGTCGTTTTAAATAAAAGACACTAAAGTGTCTGTCAACCCAACGACTTCCATTCTACGCCAAAGTGACCTACACTGACGTGGGAACGGCTTGGGGAGGGGAGACTTAAGCTCAAAATAACCATGCTTTCTGACCTGAGTGCTCTGGGGGATTATCCCGAGGAGGGCTGAAGTAAATGGCACTTCACTCAATAGCACTTTACTGCCGGGACTGAATGGCTGTCTACCTCTTTGTGAGCTGCGATTGCCACAGGTTTGTTTTGGCATGAAATGGTCGGCGGCAGGGTGCCCGGCAAACATTCCTGAATCAAATGGGGGCTTCTCTTCCTTTCAAAAAGTCTGGCAAAAGCTGGGGCTATAGTTCAATTTAGCAAGGTGGCTGCTGCATATTTGGTGAGTGTTGCTGTGCGCACAAAACAACATAGTTAGTCATCCTCAGCCTTCACACAATATATATGAGAGAGAGAGAGAGAAAGAGAGAGAAGAGAGAGAAAAGAGCGAGAGATGGTGGGGGCAAAGCAACTTTGCACTGGGCCCGTCTCCACATCGAAGTTTGTCTGGATCTCTGAGCTGTTTTTAAAGTTGCACTATGCAGAAATCACTCTGCGATTTCCTGGTTCCTAATACTCTAATAGTTTCAGTTCATTTGACAATATAAGCTAGTATTGTGTAGAGAAGCATTGTACCATATAAACTGTTATGAACTATATATGTTTTAAGTTGTTTGAAGCTGGTGTACAAAACCATAATAAGACACAAAAACGAAACTTAAGAATGGGAAGAAATAATGCACATAGAACAGATCGACAACTCACATTTTGAGTGGCGCAGCATTCTAAGGCACTGCACTTCAGTGCTAGAGGCATCACTACAGACCTTGGTTCGATTCCAGGCTGTATCATAGTAGGCTGTGATTGGGAGTCCCATAGGGCGGAGCACAATCGGCCCAGCATCGTCCGGGTTAGGGAGTCATTGTAAATAATAATTTGTTCTTAACTGACTTGCCTAGATAAATAAAGGTTAAATAAATTGGTCGGGTCGCCCAAAAAGTCACATATTGTCACTACAAGACTGGGAGGCTGATATCCCTGGGTCTTGTTCAGAAGGGCACACGTATAGTAGGGCTGGGTCATACACCATCTAATTTGTGTTTTTATGCGATATTCCAAATACCTATATTGGCAATAATCAACGTTCTCATTTTTTTTCATTCTTATGAGTGTTTATGTCCTCTTGGTCTCGTCTCCTGTGCTCCTTCTGTGCTGCGTGCAACGGCTTATAGGCTGTGCACCTTCCAATTCACTCTCTCACACACACACACACACACACCAAGCCCCTCCACCTGCCACTCACAACAACAAAGATTAAAGATCACTCCTTCCTCTCTGACAAGCGGATACAACTAACTATTTGCATTTGAGGTTTGGTCCAACGGAGTCGTCGCTCATATGGCCACCGAAACAGATTGAAACACTATTTTACTGTAATAGCAGAGAAGTTATCCTTTCTAAAGATACCCCCTTGTATGTCTCAACTCCTGGAATTGCGCACAGAGCAGACGCTACCAAAACAAGAGTATCCATGAACATTGATTCTGGAAAACGTATGCTCAGTTTGTCGCACGCGGCAGTGCGGTGCCTACTACCGCTAGCAGCATTATAGCCAAAAGACTTCTAAAACAGACTACACAGCTCGTATAAATGTGCAATAAGCATAAAACACTAATATTAGCTGGCTACTCACGAGCATGTGGGCTTGAGAGGTTGTTTATGAGACCTGTGTTCATGTTCTATAATGCCCGCTGCAAGAAGTTATTATGAGTGGTTCAGGTTGTTTAAACAAAAAAGGGGCATTTTCATAAAGAGACTTGAAAGCCAGATCAGTGATTATGGGGTGAAAGGCTCATCTTTTAGGCCATAGTCGCCCAACGTTTTGCAACCAAAAACAGTCATCTACTTGTCGGACAAGTTCAGGTCAGCAAGAACTTCCCTGTTCCATTCGGTTCCAAAACGTTTTGTCTCCACTGAACAGGACCCTGGTTTGTGACTCGACGCGACACCCTGTTGGGATCCCAGCAGTGTTGTTCTCTCATGGGGACATTGCTATTATGGGAGACCTTCAAAGAGCGGCTCTTGACTGTCTGACTGACTCAGCTGAAACTGAGAAAGGGCTCTGGTCAACTTTCACTCTCCATGACCACAACAAGCAACTATCAATATCAAAATAGACCTAAAAGTGTAGGGATGAGCATGCTACAAAAATATCTCTCTGAGTTTAAAATTAAAGATACCCAAGTTAAGAACAAGCTTTTTTCAGATTGTAGAATATATATATATATACAGTTGAAGTCAGACATTTACATACACTTAGGTTGGAGTCATTAAAACTCATTTTTCAACCACTCCACAAATTTCTTGTTAACAAACTATAGCTTTGGCAAGTCGGTTAGGACATCTACTTTGTGAATGACACACGTCATTTTTCCAACAATTGTTTACAGACAGATTATTTCACTTATAATTCACTGTATCACAATTCCAGTGGGTCAGAAGTTTACATACACTAAGTTGACTGTGCCTTTAAACAGCTTGGAAAATTCCAGAAAATTATGTCATGGCTTCAGAAGCTTCTGATAGGCTAATTGACATAAATTGAGTCAAGTGGAGATGTACCTGTGGATGTATTTCAACGCCTACCTTCAAACTCAGTGCTTCTTTGCTTGATATCATGGGACAACCAAAAGAAATCAGCCAAGACCTCAGAAAGAAAATTGTAGACCTTCACAAGTCTTGGTTATCCTTGGGAGCAATTTCCAAACCTTTGAAGGTACCACGTTCATCTGTACAAACAATAGTACGCAAGTATAAACACCATGGGACCACTCAGCTGTCATACTGCTCAGGAAGGAGATGTGTTCTGTCTCCTAGAGATGAACGTACTTTGGTGTGAAAAAGACAACAACAGCAAAGGACCTTGTGAAGATGCTGGAGCAGACCGGTACAAAATGATCAATATTCACAGTAAAACGAGTCCTATATCAACATAACCTGAAAGGCTGCTCAGCAAGAAAGAAGTCACTGCTCCAAAACCGCCATACAAAAAGCCAGACTACGGTTTGCAACTGCACATGGGGACAAAAGATCGTACTTTTTGGAGAAATGTCCTCTGGTCTGATGGAACAAAAATAGAACTGTTTGGCCACAATGACCATCGTTATGTTTGGAGGAAAAAGAGGGAGGATTGCAAGCCGAAGAACACCATCCAAACCATGAAGCATGGGGTGGCAGCATCATGTTGTGGGGGTGCATTGCTGCAGGAGGGACTAGTGCACTTCACAAAATAGATGACATCATCTAGATGGCAACATCTCAGGAAGTTAAAGCTTGGTCTTCCAAATGGACAATGACCCCAAGCATACTTCCAAAGTTGTGGCAAAATGGCATAAGGACAACAAAGTCAAGGTATTGGAGTGGCCATCACAAAGCCCTGACCTCAATCCTATAGACAATTTGTGGGCAGAACTGAAAAAGTGTGTGCGAGCAAGGAGGCCTACAAACCTGACTCAGTTACATCAGCTCAGTCAGGAGGAATGGGCCGAAATTATTGTGGGAAGCTTGTGGAAGGCTATCCAAAACATTTGACCCAGGTTAAACAATTTAAAGGAAATTATACCAAATACGAATTGAGTGTATGTAAACTTCTGACCCACTGGGAATGTGATGAAAGAAATACAACATTCTCTCTACTATTATTTTGACATTCCACATTCTGAATATAAAAAGTGGTGATCCTAACTGACCTAAAACAGGGAATTTTTTTACTGAGATTAAATGTCAGGAATTGTGAAAAACTGAGTTTAAATGTATTTGGCTAAGGTGTATGTAAACTTCCCGACTTCAACTGTATATACTTTTTTTTACTGTGGGAGCCACCACATTACCTTTGGGCTTAGGGCTAAATCCTAAACTCTCTCCGTGTCTTCCTGAACCTCTTTGCCCCCCCCCCATCCGAGGGGCATAAATACTTTGGTCAATTGTAGCCATCTCCATTAGAAAGCAGAGCTGAGCCAGTGAACAAATGATCCCTCCGACGGGCTTACACAAGCTTAGCAATGTTGACATGTCCGAACAATCGCCGGAGGACCGAGTTTCCAGGCAGACTATGACCATCAAAACGTCACACGTTGCACTGTGAGCCCATAGCAGGGATTTTGTGTTACATGGGTGACTCAAGCACGACTCATTCCACATTTACCATGGATAGCCTGGCGTTGTTTCCGAATTGACAGTCTAATTGAATGTTAGGATGGAAAAGTAGTGTATCAAGGGCAAAACGTCATCAACCATTTGATGTGCTGACACCAATTTGTGATAGGTGACCTCTAAAAGCACTGAAGCGTGAATCTGGGCAAAATTGTTCCACCACACTTCTTGTGAATTTGGAGCAGACATGTTCTAAATATAAACCTAGTTTCTCCTCATAAGTCACAGACACGGACTTGTTGGCTACGATTTTTTTTTTTTTTAAGATGAATGATTCAGCAAGTTATCAATACATTGCCTTTACTATCCTACATGTGGTCTTTGGACATTAGACTCCACTGAAGGCTGTAAAAAAATAAATAAAATGCAAGCAAAGAACTGCAAGGATTGTCTATCTATTTGGTCATACTGATCATTAAAGATCATTGAAAATGTACTTGTTGGCAAAGTTACGCGATACAGTCAAGTCTACATTTTTCTCCCACGTGAGAAAGTAGGCCCAGGCTTTACATAGCTCGTCGTTGTATACATAAACACTAGTATAGCAACACAGACATGGCCACATAGTAATGAGTCACAAGGGGCCTCAAGCATGGCATGGTTTAAGTTTTTGCAAGCAATGTAATACGGCGGTGAGAATGGATTGCCACAACGTTACCTGCGATGTTGCAAATAGATTCTGCATGTTTTTTTTGCAAAGATAAACTGTTGCAGGGCGACATAACGTGACGAGTTGGCTAAGAATACCAGTTCAGATTAATTAAATCAATTAAAAACTGTCGACAAATGTAAGTTTGGCCTAATAGCTTCAAACAGAGACAGAGCATGAAGCCTACGGAAGAGTGAAACATAACAGCTTGGGGTAATGCTTTTGCTCATATCGCCCAACAATCAATATCTACGGATTACATTATGTATGCGCCTTTCGTACATGCATGATTTCTTACGACAATCAATTACTGCTTGGTCGAGAACAAGTAAAGTGGAAAGCAACATACAGTGGTTTGATCCATTCCAGTGTTGATTTCTGATGGACGAACTGAAGGGACGGTGCGCCGCAGGTACGAGGCTCTTATTGGGGATTAGACATCCTCGGTTCTGGTGGAAGTAATCCATAGTTAAAAAACGGTTCGGACTAGGGGTGAGTCCCACCACATCCTCACTGTCGTACATCACGCAAAACGAGCTGCAAGCCCGAAATAGACATCAACTGTCCTCTGATCTCCTCCGGTTAGAATAAAGAAGACGAGAGAGGGGTTTTCAAAAACACCGAGCGCAACGAGGGATGTCATCACATGTCGCAGGGAAAGAACGCATCAGAGGGTGTCCTCCCCAACAGAGTTGTAACAACATTACAACAACAACGTAACAACTTCTTGTTCTCCAGCCCGCGCGATGAAGTGACGCAACCGACCTATATAGTGGTTTAATTCAGTGGGCACAAACT
The DNA here is from genome assembly GCF_045791955.1 of Oncorhynchus clarkii lewisi. NCBI lineage: Eukaryota > Metazoa > Chordata > Actinopteri > Salmoniformes > Salmonidae > Oncorhynchus > Oncorhynchus clarkii. Next base: position 35,218,954 of record NC_092159.1, on the reverse strand, counting down.
GTTGTGATTAGGAAAAAAACAACTACACCAACAAAAATAATAAATGTTAAAACAAATTATTCCGTCTGTTATTTGCTCGACTCGTTTTGGGAATATGAGTCCGCGATTCACTGTTGTTGAATGGTGTTTCAAAGCTGTTGACCAACTCGGGCGACACAGGGATTCAAGTGGACCACGCTATCCCCCCGTCGATCTGCCTTGTCCTTCCAATGTAAGCATGTGTGGAATACAAATCCCATAGAAAAGTCGCCTATGACAACTTCTTGTCCATCACGCTCCCACCGTCAGTTACGTGTCCCCCCCAATCTCATATTTAGAGATACAGTACAGTATGTCGCCTCAACAACCGAATCAAGTGGAAATAGGTATTTCAATTCCAAATCGCTCCAGAACGGATAACATGTCCAGGAGTAATATCCGATCTCTTCGACAGACGACGGAGAGCGCTATACTAAGTTCATCTCAAATACAACAGGCTTAAGATTCGTCGAGAATCTGTTGAGCATCCTGTTGTTTTCGTGATCGCTGCGTTACATAAGGACACTTGACGGCCGGCGTCCATGTCTTGTGAAGAGACCTCTGCTCACAGTTCATTCGGTTTCCAAATGCTGCCCTGCAATTTGTGTGTTTTTTTTTTGACGAGTTTCAGCAGCTGCGTATTAGCTCCACCTACCCAGCCTCACTTTTCCGTCCTTAAACCCTCAGCTGGGTGTCTGAAACCGGAAGCATCCCGTTTAGGGGGAAAGGATAGCAGAAGAGACGAAGCCCGTAAACCGACGCCTGCTACCTTAGGTTATCCTTCCTCTGGTTATAATCCAAATGTAACGTTCTCAGTTTGTAAATCATAGAGGGGAGTATTTGATGTTGTTGAAGGTGTTCATCAGATGACAAGTATCTATTCTGCATGAGATTTGAAGTGGAACATGATAATTACATGATACAGTACAGCCCTAATTGATCTAATGACTGTAGTGGGACTTGACAGCAACTGGGTGGTATTTAAAAATTAATTTATATAATGACTGAAGTCAGCCAATGGCCCTTTAAAAGTGCACTATGCAGAAATCGCGCCGCCACTTCCTGGTTGCTAAAATTCTAATAGTTTGCCTAATGTTTGTTTATGTGACAAAACATGCAAGTATAGTGTAGAGAATCGTTGTGCCATCTAAACAGCTTTGAAATATATTTTCCATAACCAAAAATATTGTACACTGAACAAAAATGTAAACGCAACATGTAAAGTGTTGGTGCCATGTTTCATGAGTTGAAATAAAATACCCCATAAATGTTCCATACACTCAAAACATGTATTTCTCTCCAATTCTGTGCACAAATTAGTTTACATCCCTGTTAGAGATCATCTCTCCTTTGTCAAGATAACCCATCCACCTGACATATCACAAAGCTGATTTAATCAGCATGAGCATTACACGGGGCGGCAGGGTAGCCTAACGTTGGACTAGTAACCGAAAGGTTGCAAGTTCAGATCCCCGAGCTGACAAGGTACAAATTTGTCGTTCTGCCTCTGAACAGGCAGTTGTTCCTCATTGAAAATAAGAATTTGTTCTTAGCTGACTTGCCTAGTTTAATGAAGGTTTCAAAATGTTCTCAGTTTGTAAATGGGGGCAATAAAAGACCACTAAAATGTGCAGTTTTGTCACACAACACAATGCCACAGAAGTTTTCATGGAGCATGCAATTGGCATGCTGGCTGCAGGAATGTCCACCAGAGCTGTTGCCAGATAATTTGATGTTAATTTCTCTACCATAAGCCACTTCCAATATCGTTTTAGAGAATTTGGCAGTACGTCCAACTGGCCTCAACCACAGACCAAATAAAATAAAATGTTATTGGTCACATACACATGGTTAGCAGATGTTATTGCGAGTGTAGCGAAATGCTTGTGCTTCTAGTTCCGGCAGTGCAGCAATTTTGTATTTTTTATTTCACCTTTATTTAAATAGGACATGGTGGCGAAGTAAATAAAATATAGCAATTAAAACACTGGAATGGTAGATTTGACAGTAGATGAGTGTGCAAAGTAGAAATACTGGGATGCAAAGGAGCAAAATAATTAAATAAATACAGTAGGGGAAGAGGTAGTTGTTTTGGCTATTTATAATGGGCTATGTACAGGTGCAGTGATCTGTGAGCTGCTCTGACAGCTGGTGCTTAAAGCTAGTGGGGGATATAAGTGTTTCCAGTTTCAGAGATTTTTGTAGTTCGTTCCAGTCATTGGCAGCAGAGAACTGGAAGGAGAGGCAGCCAAAGGAGCAATTGGCTTTGGGGGTGACAAGTGAGATATACCTGATGGAACGCTTGCTACGGGTGGGTGCAGCTATGGTGACCAGCGAGCAGAGATAAGGCGGGACTTTACCTAGCAGGGTCTTGTAGATGACCTGGAGCCAGTGGGTTTGGCGACGAGTATGAAGCGAGGGCCAGCCAACGAGAGTGTACAGGTCGCAGTGGTGGGTAGTATATGGGGCTTTGGTGACAAAACGGATGGCACTGTGATAGACTGCATCCAATTTGTTGAGTAGGGTGTTGGAGGCTATTTTGGAAATGACATCGCCAAAGTCGAGGATCGGTAAGATGGTCAGTTTTACGAGGGTATGTTTGGCAGCGTGAGTGAAGGAGGCTTTGTTGCGAAATAGGAAGCCAATTTTAGATTTAACTTTGGATTGGAGATGTTTTGTGTGAGTCTGGAAGGAGAGTTTACAGTCTAACCAGACACCTAGGTATTTGTAGTTGTCCACATATTCTAGTCAGAACCGTCCAGAGTAGTGATGCTGGACGGGCAGGCAGGTGCAGGCAGCAATCGGTTGAAGAGCATGCATTTAGTTTTACTTGTATTTAAGAGCAATTGGAGGCCACGGAAGGAGAGTTGTATGGCATTGAAGCTTGCCTGGAGGGTTGTTAACACAGTGTCCAAAGAAGGGCCAGATGTATACAGAATGGTGTTGTCTGCGTAGAGGTGGATCAGAGACTCACCAGCAGCAAGAGCTACATCATTGATATATACAGAGAAGAGAGTCGGCCCAAGAATTGAACCCTGTGGCACCCCCATAGAGACTGCCAGAGGTCCGGAAAACAGGCCCTCAGATTTGACACAGTGAACTCTGTCGGAGAAGTAGTAGGTGAACCAGGCGAGGCAATCATTTGAGAAACCAAGACTTGAGTCTGCCGATGAGGATGTGGTGATTGACAGAGTTGAAAGCCTTGGCCAGGTCAATGAATACGGCTACACAGTATTGTTTCTTATCGATGGCGGTTAAGATATCGTTTACAACCTTGAGCGTGGCTGAGGTGCACCCATGACCAGCTCTGAAACCAGATTGCATAGCGGAGAAGGTACGGTGGGATACGAAATGGTCGGTAATCTGTTTGTTAACTTGGCTTTCGAAGACCTTAGAAAGGCAGGGTAGGATAGATATAGGTCTGAAGCAGTTTGGGTCAAGAGTGTGTTCCCCCTTTGAAGAGAGGGATGACCGCAGCTAATATCTAACATGTAATCTAACAATTTCCCAACAACTACCCAAAACACATAAATCTAAGTAAAGGAATGGAATAAGAGTACATACATATAATATAGGGGGGTATTTGATGTTGTTGACCACGTATATGGCGTCGTGTGGGCGAGCTGTTTGCTGATGTCAACGTTGTGAACAGAGTGCCCCATGGTGGAGTTGGGGTTATGACATGGGCAGGCATAAGCTATGGACAACAAACACAATTGCATTTTATCGATGGCAGTTTGGTTGCACAGAGATACCGTGACGAGATTTCGAGGCCCATGGTCGTGCCATTCATCTGCTGCCGTCACCTCATGTTTCAGCATGATAATGCACGGCCCCATGTCGCAAGGATCTGTACACAATTCATGGAAGCTAAAAATGTCCCAGTTCTTCCATGGCCTGCATGCTCACAAGACATGTCACCCATTGAGCATGTTTGGGATGCTCTGGATTGACGTGTACGACAGCGTGTTCCACTTGCCGCCAATATCCAGCAACTTCGCCCAGCCATTGAAGAGGAGAGGGTCAATATTCCACAGGCCACAATCAACAGCCTGATAAGGAGATGTGTCACGCTATATGAGGCAAGATAAATAAAGGTTACATTTATTTAAAAATATATATTTTTAAAAGAATATTGGTGGTCACACCAGTTACTGACTGGTTTTCTGATTTACGCCCTTTCTATTTTTTTTAAGGTATTTGTGGCCAAAAGATGCATATCTGTATTCCCAGTCATGTGAAATTCCTTATATGAACTGTAACTAAGTAAAAACTTTGAATTTGTTGCATTTCTATTTTTGTTCAGTATATTTTCAGCTGTTTGAAACTGGTCTACAAAACCGGGGGTCATTTTTTTATTTTAAATTTAACTAGGCAAGTCAGTTAAGAACAAAATCTTATTTACAATGACGGCCTACACCGGCCAAACCCGGACAACGCTGGCCCAATTGTGTGCCGCCCTATGGGCCTCCCAATTCCGGTCGGTTGTGATACAGCCTGGAATCGAACCAGGGTGTCTGTAGTGTCGCCTCAAACACTGAGATGCAGTGCCTTAGACCCCTGCGCTACTCGGAGCCCCGAGACGCAAAAACAAAACGTAAGAACATTAAGCATAGAAATAGCACACAGAGAACAGATTTACCGCTTTTTAGACTTGATTTCAATGAGAATTACAGAGCTAGAACTTATATTTCTATGTGAATTTGGTCAGGTCGCCCCAAAAAAAAGCATATTGCAGCTTTAATAAAGTTTCATTCTATTCAAAAACAAAAAAAGGTTTGAACAGTTTAAAATATAAGTGACAAATCAGTAGTGTTAAGCCTGAATGCAGAATCATTTATTTACTGAAAACAAGTGTGGCGGCTGTTGTTCTGAGACAAAACAAGACACTTGTCAATATTGTTCAACCTTTCCATCCATCCCTGTCCCTGTACCGTAAATACTCCCATTGACTGCCCACCAATTACACACACACACACACACCTTTCACAGTGCAGCTGAACTCTCTGTGAACCCAACAAACCAGGCAAGCCTCACCTCGTGCTGGCCCAACACACGCTCAACTTCTCACTTCGCTCTTCTGCACCTTGCAACTGGAATCACCCCAATGTTCTCCTGTAATCCGGTAGGAAGCCCTCCCCCTCCTTGGTTTCACTTCCCTGGGCAGGTTGCACACACACTTGCTAGGGGGTAGAGCAGTGTACACATAAGGCAATGAATAGTCAAGTCGTGGCGCCACTCTGCATCAGTCAACGAGCTAAACCAAGGTTGCTGTCAGCGAGTGAAAGATGGCCACATTCGTAAGCAGAACAATGTATCAACCTCTTCTTTAATGCCTTGGCTGATCCCATTTTTTTCCCTTGACGTGAAAGTGCCTGGGTATTGATTTTCGTCAGTTTAAAATATTAGCTGCTCGGGATAAAAGACCACACATCAAATAAATACACATTTGTTAATTGATAGGAGGCATTAAATCCATTGAGAGTGGCGGCAGGGGTGCTAGCCACAGATACGGGCCCTTTCATAGGATATTACAATTTCCTGATGGGTATGTAAGCGAGCGAGCAGCGCCTGGCAAGTTGCGTAATGAAAATTGACTTCATTGTAAATGTACGACAAAGCAATTTGCTATTATTTACACTTACATCATTGCCTTTAGCCCAGTTTTCCTATTACCATTTCACAACATAATTTCGTTCGAGGTCAGTTGATGATTAAGTATAGAAACACGTTTTGCACAACAAGACATTCAGGAAAGTGGAACAGCCAAATATTGCCTTTGTTTCTGAGACACTGCTCAGAGCTCTCATAGGGTCGAGGTGAAGGCCTACAATGTAACAGTCACATGTGCACACAGTCTGTCTGATCTTTGACTGATTGAAATCACATGTTATTTGTCACCTGCGCCGAATATAACTGGTGTAGACTATACCGTGAAATGCTTGCTTTATGAGCCCTTCCCAATGATGCAATGTTTAAAAATAATAAAACTAGTAACACAAGAGAAATCAAATAAAACACAAGAATGGAGCTATATACAGGAGTACCAGTACCAAATCAATGTGCAGACATACAAGTTATTTGAGGTAGATATGTACATGAAGGCAGGGTAAAGTGACTAGACATCAGGATAGATAATAATATGATTAAAATAAAGAACAGAGTAGCCGCAGCAAAGGATGAGTGTAAAAGTGTGTGTGTGCGTGTGCGCGCGTAATGCATATGTATGTTTGTGTCGTGTTGGTGTGTGTGTGCGCGCGGTTTTTCTGCGGGAATGTCAATGTAGTTGTGTGTGAGTGAGTGTGTATATTGTGTGTATGTATAGTCTAGTGCGTAGGGTCAATCACAGATAGAGTCAGTGCAGATAGTTTGGGTACCATTCATTGACTATTTAGCAGTCTGGCTATTTAGCAGAATTATGGCTTGGGGGTAGAAGCTGTCCCTGAGCTTGTTGGTCCGAGAGCCGATGCCCTGGTACTGTTTGCCTGACGGTAGCAGAGTGAATAGTCTATAGCTTGGGTGGATGGAGTCTGACAATTTTTCGGGCCTTCCTCTGACACCGCATGATAGAGGTCCTGGATGGCAGGGAACTCGGCCCCAGTGATGCACTAGGCTGTCCGCACCACTGTCTGTAGAGCTTTGCAGTCAAGGGCGGTGCATTTGCCATACCAAGAGATGATGCAGCCAGTCAAGATGCTCTCGATGGTGCATCTGTATAAGAGGATACAAGGGCCCATGCCAAATATTTTGAGCCTCCTGAGGGGGAAGAAGTGCTGCCATGCCTTTTTCACGACTGTGCAGATGTGTGTGGACCATGTCCTTAGTGATGTGGATGCCAAGGAACTTGAAGCTCTCGACATGCTTCACAACAGCCCTGTCGATAAGGATGGTAGCATGCTCTCCCCCCTCTCTCCGACAGTCCACAATCAGCTCCTTGGTTTTATTGACGTTGAGGGAGAGGTTGTTGTCCTGACACCACACTGCTAAGTGTCTGACCTCCTCCCTGTAGTCTGTCTCATCGCCGTCCGTGATCAGGAGTCGTAGTTGGTTTACCCCTGTCGTGGATGAACAGGGAGTACAGGAGGGGACTAAGCACACACCTCAGAGGAGCCCTCATGTTGAGGGTCAGTGGGGAGGAGGTGTTGCTGCCTACCCTCACCACCTGGGACCAGCCCGTCAGGAAGTCCAGGATCCAGTTGCAGAGGGAGTGGTTCACTCCAAGGGTCCTTAGCTTGATGATGAGCTTGGAAGGGACTATGGTGTTGAACACTGAGTTGCAGTCTATAAATAGCATTCTCATTTATTTCCCCTCTTGTCCAGGTGGGAGAGGGCAGTGTGAAGTGTAACTGACATTGCATCCTCTGTGAATGTGTTCGGGCGGTACATGAATTGGAGTGTCTAGGGAGGTCTAGGGTGTCTGGGATGATGGTGTTGATGTGTGTCATGACCAGCCTTTCAAAGCACCTCATAATTACAGATGTGAGTGCTACAGGGCGATAGTCACTCAGGCAGGCTTCCTCAGAGCTCTTGGGAACAGGGACAATGGTGGTCAGCTTTGAAACATGTTGGGATGACGGACTGGGACAATGAGAGATTAAAATTTCCGTAAAGACACTTTCCAGCTGGCCTGCGCTTGCTTTTGAGAATGTGCCCTTTCGACTGTTGGCTCGGAGTCAGTCTCACAGGTTTCGCACTATAAGCATTAAAACACTGCTTTCCAACAGATGAGGTGCACGGCAGTTCTAAAGGGTCTCGTTATCAACCTAAAATGTCAAATCAGGTCAGTAACCTTAAGCTGCCTGTTCAGTGACACTATTTCAACACATGGGCCAGCACTCTTTACTCCTACAGATAACCCTTCATGGAATGTGTGTCAATTGGCAAGAAACAGCACACCAAGAACTAGATGATGAAGCCAGGGCCTGTGTTCACAAATAGTCTCCCAGTAGGAGTGCTCGGATAAGATCTAAAAGGCCAAACTGATCCGAATGAGTAAGATTACACAGAAGGTAAATGATCCTAGATTAGCGCTCCTACCTTTTGAACACGAGCCCTGGACAACCCGATGACTCATGGAGTTCTACAGAGAAAGGCATGGAAGTGAAGCCATTTTTCTTGCTAATTTCTCATCTTGCGGAATACGTCCTGGCTGGATCTGACTTTGAGAAACGCACTGACACTTTTAAACATTAAAACGCCACTAATCACTTTCTGGAAACTGTGAAGGAAGGCTGTGAAGGAAGGCTGTGAAGGACGAGGGCTTTTTGCTGGGTGTAGACCAGGCGGTAATTCTTCTTGCTCTTAAGAGCTAAAACGTCTGAACCGATGCCCACTTTGAGAGCGGCCGACCGACCCGGGCTCTTCCTGGGCATGGGTAGGGGAAACAGTGATTCATATCCCAACATATTGGACCTGATGATGCCAATTAGGAACACTTACACATTTTTTAAACCACCTTTAAAAAGGTCAACCCTCAAATTGGCTTTGGTTAAAAATGAGATCCGCGATAGGTGAAACAGCACCCCAGGCACGGGGCGGTCAGTTTTGTTTTGAGGAAATGAGCATCCCACATCGTGGTAAAAATGTAACCGTAGTACATACTCTGCTGTGCTATCGTGTGTGCAATGATGTCCGAGGGGGGGGGGGGGGGGGGGGGGGGGAGTGTTCATTGTTTGAAGTAACATCTTTGTAATATCGTAAACGGACATGGCAGTTTCATCACTATGGCTTTAAGGAGAAGTGAGAAAGAATTGGCTATTTTGTACAAGTGAAATTCAGTTGCACATTGATATGGCAAGTTTAGGGCAATACACCTTATCATTCACATACAAAGAGATAATTGTAGTGTTCTGATGACAAATTGAGTAGATATTGAAGAAATTGAATTCTAAGCTACTTTTACAACCCTCAAATGAATTGCGGCCCGATGAACTTGAGTTAACGAGAGGAGATTACATGGTGTCCTTGATAAGAGCAATTAGCATTGGTCTTTGGAGTCCAAGTGGTGCTGGGATGGGGGGATTTGGGGGGGGGTTGAAGAGGTTTATGATGTGATGGGAGGAAATGCGTGGGAAAACCTAACTGTAACTTCAAAGCACTAAACTATGTATTTCCCTTTCATCCCTGACCCCCCCCCCTTCAACATAGACATAGCAGCCCCCCCCACCCCCTTTTTAACTGAGGATTACCAGAGACATTGGCCTCATGGTGTTTCTACCAATTAAGTATCATTGTGAATCTCACACCAGCCGTCATTATGTTACGTTATTTCCTTTATGAGATCAGTTGCTTCGAGGTGACAGAATACAAGTCATTAGCGTTAGGTCAACTCCGTTACAGTAATTACCTTCTCCTCCACAAATGGAGGATGGGCTATCTAGCTCTCTGCTGCAGCACAACACACACACACACACACAAGCTCATTAGCGGATTAGCCTAACCACTAATGACATAGATTGATAGCCACAGGAAGAAGCTGCCCAGTATCGTGTTTTTCACACAAGACAGTCGGAGGAGTCGACTTGTGACATTTCTGTCACTTCCATTAATATAATACACTTCAGAACATCAACTAGCTGAGAGGAGAGAGAAGAACGGACCGTGTCCCTGTGTGCGTTTCTCTCCCTGTCCCTACAAACAGCAGTGAAGGGTTAGCTGCTTATCATGGTTATGTGCATGGGTATGTAGGATGTCGGACTCCCAGCATGTATTGCAGCTCTGCTATGGGTTCATTACACCACACACTCCTCTCGATGGTGTAACGAACCCATTAAAGAGTTCCACTTTGAAGAGCTGGCCTGTGCGATAAGGCCAAAATATCCTAGGATGGTATTTCAAAAAAGAATTACGGTATGACAGTATTTTATGTTTTTTTAATAATAAAAGTTCAAAATGTTCCTCATGAGTAGCACATGACCCTACAGAGGCAACATATACATTCTAAGTGATTTCAATGGGTCTTCTCCATCCTGATTGTTTTATACTGTTCAATTCAACCAAAAATCATGTTCAGCATTTTCATCAATTTCCTGCACTCATTTGGGGTCATTTCCACACTGCCACATAGGGCTGCAAGATATCGGCAAACAATCTAGGCCTTATTTGTAACCAAATGTTGCAATTGTGATTTGACTTGCGATTTAGAGAAAAACATTTGGGTGAACTGTTGGCATTATGGCAATTCTAATTCTATAGTTAGAATATAATAGTGGGCTCTTTGAATACAGTGTTATTTGACATGACAATGAGTGAAAATGCCAGGAGGAGTTATTGTGACAGGTTAGGAACCAGAGTGTTGTTGACAAGTGTTTCCTAGAGGACCCTATAATCTTTGGCTACATTTCATGTTTTCTCATAGCAACTTAATGTAGCTAACATTTTCATGCTTCACGTGTTTCTCTTTGATTTAGAAAATACTGTTGTGCAAACAACATACTGATTTTAAGTCTACACCATCACTGGCATTATCAGGCTGTGTAGTTAGTTACATTTGCTCTGACTCAGTACATTTATTAGCTAGCTAGCTAGCGATTAGCATTTGCGGCTAACATTTTTCAGACCCAACTTGCCGTTTGCAGATGTAAGAAACACAAATGAATAGTGTCAATATAGAACGCTAGTGGATTTATATTAAGATGCAAAGTGAAAACAGCATTTATGTCATCAACATTGTTGCATGTGCTGCATTGACCATGCAGACTGAAGGCAAGTGTCTCTTGGTTGAGGAACATCAAATGCGCTCCTTGAGTGACAGGGGGCGTGGCTAGGTCTGTGTGGAAAGTGGCACCGAGAGAAAGAGTGGAGAGAGATGACTCAAGTAGCGAAGTAAACTAACAAAAATGGATGTTACACACAGCGTATAACATTTAACACACCTAAACATTCAAATACCGTTATAGAATGTAAAGTAAAAAACACACACCGGCCCGGTCCGTGCATCAATACCGGTATATCGTAAAATACAGTTTACCGCACAGCCCTAGTCCCAAATGGCATGTTATTCTGTATTTAGGGATAGGTCAAAATTAGTGCACTATATAGGGAGCCATTTGAGATGCAGTGGAAGAGCCTCCCCTATCTGACAGCAGAGTGGGTTTGACATGTTGATCAATCGCTTGCCTCACACCTCCCTTATCACCCCGCTCATCGCTCAGGCTGTGCACATGTGGCTGAGGGCAAGGGTGAAAGAAGAGGGGGGTGTGTGACCTGTTATAAGCTACATAGCTGTATGGGAAAGACAGCTTCAGTATATCTTCATGTACGTGTGTGAATTGGGTGTGTGTGTACATTTCTAAATCCGTGACCATATGGGCGGTTGCATTGCGTGAAATCAATAATTATTATTTTTTTACAAGCAAATCCCCCCAAACCCCTTGTCCAAACACCTCCGAATGATAACAAGAGCTTTTACCTGCGAGAAAAGTGGTTACGTGACATCTCCGTCGGAGAACTCAGCTAGGCCAAGGGTAATGGTGATGGCTTGAGTTAGCTGTTAGCATGTGGCGCGGATTAGCTACTGTTAGCCTCTGCACATCTGGAGGAGCCAGGCAGCGGCTATGAGGGTGTACCGAGTACACACTGCAGGCATGATGAGGAAGGGTAGCACACACACGTACATGCACACACTACGTTGGGAGGTTCCGAGCCAGTGAAAGCCTAGTCTCATTATCTCCGTAAATGGGCCAGAGGACGTGTGGAAGAGGCCAGAGCTGTCTTGTAATCTTAACGTCTGTACGTGTTTGTTTATCTTTGTTTTGACACACTCTTTCATGCTCGACTCGTTTACTGGGGGGCCACTGGGGTCAGCGTGTTTTGTGAAAGTAAGGGGGATGCAAATATCAGCTGAATTACAGGTTATTTTCGTGATACGAGAGATACATGACCTTGTTCCTATAGCACTTAGAAGAAACCTAGCTAGAGTAACCCTGGCCATCTCTTATGAAATGGAGAAAAAGAGCCAAATGTACAGAAATAATTAACTGGTTGTTAAAATGGCCGGTTAAAAAGATGAACCTCAGCAACTGTAAAGTGCTTGAAAAGTCATTCTTACAAGGAGAAAGAGAGAGAAATGCTTTACAAAAAGGCTCTCTTTGGAAGGAAAATCGCTTGGTTTTCTAGCTCAATCGAGACTCATTTTTTATAATTTCTTATCCTGGCCACCACATCAAAACATGCCTTTCCATACTCAGATGGAAACCAAGGTCATGGCTCACTGTTTCTGAGAGCAAATGACTGACCCTCTGAAAGAGAAAAATCTCTGAATGAGAAGATCCTTGGTTTGTGTCAATTGGCCCAAGTTGTTAAAACGTATTTTCTTATTTTTCTTTCTTCTCAAACTTGTATTTGGGTAAAAATTCAATCACTTCTTGACAGAACCACTTTTGATTTGAACGAAACCTTCCATACGTATTTGCCCGTTGCAGAAGTGCTCAAAAAGTGACGTTTTGGGCCTGAATGTAAAAACAAGAGATAAAGATGCTCAAAGTTGACCCATTTTACATACCCCACCAGACCATGAGACATCCATGTCTTCCATCATTGGGAAAGAGAAACGGTTGAGATTGAAATTGTTTAAAAGCTTACGAACAGGGCTGTCAAACAACTGTATAATACTTTTTTTTAATGACAGTTCATTTTTTTTGTTCATATTCACATACTGTACAGTTGAAGTCGGAAGTTTACATAGCCAAATACATTTAATCTCAGTTTTTCACAATTCCTGACTTTTAATCCTAGCACAAACTCCCCGTCTTAGGTCAGTTAGGATCACCACTTTATTTTCAGAATGTGAAATATCAGAATAATAGTAGAGAGAATGATTTATTTCAGCTTTTATTTCTTTCATCACATTCCCAGTGGGTCAGAAGTTTACGTACACTCAATTCATATTTGGTAGCATTGCCTTTAAATTGTTTAACTTGGGTCAAATGTTTCTGGTAGCTTTCCACAAGCTTCCTACAATAAATTGGGTGAACTTTGGCCCATTCCTCCTGACAGAGCTGGTGTAACTGAGTCAGGTTTGTCAGCCTTATTGCTCACACACATTTTTTTCAGTACTGCCCACAAATTTTATATAGGAATGAGGTCAGGGCTTTGTGATGGCCACTCCAATACCATGGCTTTGTTGTCCTTAAGCCATTTTGCCACAACTTTGGAAGTATGCTTGGGGTCATTGTCCATTTGGAAGACCCATTTGCGACCAAGCTTTAACTTCCTGACTGATGTCTTGAGATGTTGCTTCAATATATCCACTTTATTTTCCTACCTCATGATGCCATCTATTTTGTGAAGTGCACCAGTCCCTCCGGTGCTTCACGGATGGGATGGTGTTCTTCGGCTAGCAAGCCTCCCCCTTTTCCTTCCTAACATAACGATGGTCATTATAGCCAAACAGTTATATTTTTGCTTCATCAGACCAGAGGACATTTCTCAAAAAAGGACAATCTTTGTCCCCATGTGCAGTTGCAAACCGTAGTCTGGCTTTCTTATGGCGGTTTTGGAGTCGTGGCTTCTTCCTGGCTGAGCGGCCTTTCAGGTTATGTCGATTTAGGACTCATTTTACTGTGGATATAGATACTTTGTACCCGTTTCCTCCAGCATTTTCCAGTGGTGGAGACATGTTTCATGGTATACTGGGGTATGCTAAATGGGTCACATTTGAGCACCTTTATCTCCTGAATGTCTTGGCACTCACGTCCATAAAGTCACTTTATGACCACTTCTTCCGCGGGCAAACATGAACGTTTTGTTAAAAGGAAAAGGGATGCTGTCAAAAAGTGATTTCATTCAAATGGTATTCCCCATTTCTGAGTGTCATATGTGGACTTTTGTGTGTCTTTGGATGATAGAGCTAATATCTCTGGAGTATCCAGTTTCTCAGTGATTCATTTTTCAAGTATAGTTGGGAGGTGGATATTCTTCTATCCTCGCCGCTGAATTCAAAACAGATCCCCACAAAATATTACCTTGGTTCCGATTTGATACTTGTTGTGGAGCCCAGAGAGAGCGTGGTAAAAAGGGAGGGAAGGGAGAGATGAGGGAGAGGGTATAGAGGGGCGTAAAATGTTCAAGTAAGATAGTGTAGTTACAGCATTATAAAATATGCATTTGGTTTCTGGTTTGATGCGAGTTGTGGAGAACATCTTGCCTTAAATGGCCATGTACTCTTATAATCTCCATCCGGCACAGCCAGAAGAGGACTGGCCACCCCTCAGAGCCTGGTTCTTCTCTAGGTTTTTTTCCTAGGTTCCTGCCTTTCTAGGGAGTTTTTCCTAGCCACTGTGCTTCTACATCTGCATTGCTTGCTGTTTGTGGTTTTAGGCCGGGTTTCTGTACTGCACTTTGTGACATCTGCTGATGTAAAAAATAGATTTATAAATACATTTGATTGATTGATTGATTGATTGAGCCCAGAGAGAGTGCTGTGGAAGGATAGAGGGAGGGATAGAGGGAAGGATAGAGGGAGGGATAGAGGGAGGGATAGAGGGAGGGACGGATGAAAAGGAGGGAGATTGCAGGAGAGCGATTGTGGGAGAGAGAAGAGGAGGGAGGGATGGAGAGAGATTGATAGAGAGAGATGGAGGGATGGATGGAGGGAGGGAGAGGGCATAGAGTGCAGTGTGTGTAAGTGGATGTGCACCACGTGCTCCAAGGCCAGGGCTTTATAACACCCTGATGACCTACAGTACTGACCCCAAACACCAGATGTATCCTCCGTCCTGACGCCTTTAAAGCCTGATCATACCCCTGTGTGTGTGTGTGGGGGGGGGGGGGGGGCTACACACACACAATGACCCTTTGTACATATGAGCATGCTTGTAGGATTGTGTGTGTTTATGTGTGTCTGCAAATAGTCTTTGTACTGACAGATTACAATGAGTCGTGCTACATGGCAGCAGGTGTGTAGGAGTATGTGTATAAGTGTGTGTGTGTGCAAGTGTACTTGTGTGTCTGTCTGCCTAATGCGCTGTAACGGCACAATACACATGGATATATATTTTTGAGAAAGTAAGACATAATACATTTTTAAACCCTTTTCCATTCTAAAAATGACAAAGAAGCTTTGATTTCTTATAAAACCGATGTCAAAGGGGTCTTAGACAACATCTACCAGAAAAAGTATTGAAAGGTATCAAAAATACATAAAAACACAATAAGGTAAAGTCCCCTGCCAACTAAACACTTCTATTTTTTGTTTTGGAGAAATTGTTTACCTTCTGAAATTTTAAGAAACATTGCCTTGTGCCTTGTAATTCCGTTACCAAAAAACCCACATAACGTTAAGCTATTTTCTAAATTTCCCTTCCTCATGAGAAGAGAGGATAATGAAAGTTCACAGAAGTAATAAGTCAAGGTAGACCTACCAATTAGTTATTGGTAACAGAATTTTCCAGAAAATCTGTAATGGAACTACAGCAGTTGAATTGGCCACAATGGGAAATCATATTAGTCACAAACCACAGTTGGGTCACCTGCTTACAGTCCTCCCTTCCTCTGGCATACTGTTAAGTTCAGCTCATACTTTTTTTTCTGTCATCTGGTGGTCAAAGCGAGACTGTGAAAACAGTTTGGACGTACCACTCCCTCTCCCCTCTCGCTCTCTCGCTGCTTTCAGGAACTAAACTGGCTGCCTGTTGAGCCTAGGGTGTCCCGGTTTAGACTAGGTTTGGTTTACAGGAGTATTTATGGTCCTGCGCCCAGATATCTAAGTGATGACTTTCCTCGTGTTAGGGATGCTCACAATCACAGCACCAGATCAGGTGTTGCTGATGTGTGCTTATACGGGTTCAGGAGTAATGCTGGGAAAGGTACTTTCTTGTATACTGGAGCCTCAGAATGGAATGAGTTGCCTCTGCCCATAAAAACAACTTCCTCTCTGAGCAGCTTTTAAAAAATAAAGTCAAAATATGTTTGATGTCTACTGTGCCCATATGAATAACCCCTATAATGTAACTGTAATGATGAGATAGATGTTCTTCTTCTCTGTTGTTGTTTTATTATTTCACAGCCATACTGTGTTGGATCTTGTCTAGCCATCTTGTCTCAAGAGGACCACAATGGAAACAAGTCCCAGACTTTATTGTGTGTTGTCCACCATGATTTTATTCATGTGCAAGTATGGCTTTTTCAAGTGTTATGTGTGCTTGTTTCTTCTCAACTGGTCGAATTAATAAGCTAAATTAAACTCTATCCAGTTAATGTCACCTCTCCTGAATTTTACTGACACCAACCATGACACCTACCCTCTTTCCATGTACTGTAGCACGCGTTCCTTACCCACTGAGCACCGACCGAGACCGCACAACCACGGACGTTGAAAAGTAGTTTAAATTTGGTCGGTCCACCCTGGTCAGACTAAATCTGAACCAATCATAGACGTCTATGTTTCACAAGTTTGGACAGCACAGTACAATACAGTAGAGCACAGTAAGAGACCAGTACATGACTGTACTCTTCTGTACAGTACATATCTACTGCACTCGAGTGTGCTGTGCTGCCCTGTACTCTACTGTGCTGTCCAAACTTGTGAGACATAGATGGCTATGACTGGTTCAGATTTGGTCCGGTCCGGACCAATCAAATGTGGTCTTGTTTGGAGACAGAGCT
This sequence comes from Oncorhynchus clarkii lewisi, assembly GCF_045791955.1. NCBI lineage: Eukaryota > Metazoa > Chordata > Actinopteri > Salmoniformes > Salmonidae > Oncorhynchus > Oncorhynchus clarkii. The sequence goes on along the minus strand of NC_092159.1, from coordinate 35,202,331 downwards.
CAAGACAATAATGGCCGGTGTGTAGAATCATACCCAAATATGCAAAAGAAGGATACTGCATATTTCTACCTTCGGGATACATCAACATGAAGACAATTATATTAATTGTGTATAATTACGCATGTCTGTACAGTCCAGATCAGGCTCCCGTGATGTAATTCCGTTACCGTAAAAATCCTTTACCGGATGCAAATCCACTTTTCTTTAAACTCAAGGTGTCATGTCATAGCCGACAACCCCATCTTTTTCTGCCGACATCTTTGAATGTTAATTCGGAGCCGATTTTGGGAGAGAAAGAATCGGAAGCATATTGTACTGTAATTCTGTTACCAAACGTTGCATTTGCACAGTTCTTCCAATAAATGTGTTTTCTGTGTAAATTGTTCATAGAGTTGTATGGTTTATTAAACTTTGAAATCAAATGGTTTTTATTTGGCATACATGGGGCGGCAGGTAGCCAGGGTGGTTAGAGCGTTGGACTAGTAACCTGAACAAGGCAGTTAACCCACTGTTCCTAGGCCGCCATTGTAAATACGAATTTGTTCGTGACTGACTTGCCTAGTTAAATAAAGGTTAAATAAAAAATTTTAAATAAATCAAATACATTTTAAAGTGAAACATGGAGTCAAAAGCCTAATTCTGTTACTGTAGAATTGCCCACACACACACAGGGAGAGAGAGCAAAACTTTAGAAACGACCACCTCCTGCGCCGGGTGTTATGGATTGGTGGGCTTTTTCACTGGTAATGGCCCCGGCAAGCGATTTAGAAATGTGGAAATGTGCCGAGCCAGTTGAAATGGTAATGGGACATGTGAAATCCCCTGCTTAGCCAGCAGGTCGAGGAACAAAAGCCCCATAGAGCTGTAGCCTTCCAGGGGCCCTGAACATGACAAATGCTGCTGGGACCCAACGCTGGGGCAGGGGGGGCAGAGGACCCCCCCCCCCTCCCGACACAACTCCACCCCAACTCCATGAAGGCCTGGAGATATTGATATGGGGTGGGGGGGGGGGGATTAGAGTGGAGGGAGTCATATCATCACCATTTCAAAGTCGGGGGGGTGGGTGGAGTATAGGGAGTGAACTTGCTTTCCCCTCTCCTCTTTCCCCCTGTCCCTTCCTCTACCTCCAGGGACCCGCTGGACTAATCCACTTCTGTGGATGGATATGAAAACGACACCCCCACATCATCTCCCGCTGGACACAAAGAAGATGAGGAGGGAGGAGAGACAAGGGAAAGACAGCGCAAGAAAAGAAAAAAGAGCCGGTGAGCAAGGAGAGAGAAACCAGGAGGGATTTTATATATTTTTTTTATCCACAAACAGACCTGCTAGCCTGACCCCCACCTCACCCCTGTCGGTAGTACAGTGCCCCCACCCCCCCTCACCCTCCTCCCCTAGAGCTGGGCCAGCAGGCCCGGAGAGGAGAGAAAGGCCCTGTGGGGAGGCTTTGTAATGGGGGCCCGAGCAGGAAGAGACCGTTAAATCACTCATTATGGACATCACACTGGGGGGGGGGGGGGGGGGGGGCATCCACAAAAACACAGCCCTCAACTCCACATATACCCTGTAGCAGACTGACCCAGGAAATTGTTGCAGCTCTCTGGTGACTAGCAAAGCAGTGCAGATTCCGGTATAAGATATTCATTAGTTACACATGTGCGCTGTAGGACTATGAGCTCTAGGTCTATTAGATGACAGCTTGCCAGAGGCTTTTCATAACTAGAGGCTTTTTTGTTACCCTGTCACAAAATGGAACAGAATAAGAGAATATGCTATTTAACAGACGCTTTTATCCAAAAATTATTTACAGTCCCGCGTGCATACATTTTGAATGTGGGTGGTCCTGGGAATCAAACCCACAACCCAAAGATTTATAGAGGACCACACTGATAACGTCCCTCTCTACGCAGATACAATATATTCCTATACCTATATTTCTCAGCAGTACGTGTCAGTGGTGGTTTTGAGTACGGGTCAATAGAGGACGCTGGCCAGGGGATTGAGAGGTCATCCTTTATCAAAAGGACAACAACCTCCCATAAAGCCCCTGATCTCTGTCAACAACAGCATCAGCGGGGGGCCCTGGCCCAGAGCCTCGGGGCCCACCTCGGGGGACAATACACAACCCAGCCAGGGCCAGTGAGAGAAGAGAGAAAGTGAGCAGCAGCATTGGTTAATCCCTCAGAGCCGTGCATATCAATAGGAGCTGAGCTCAGTAGCTTGCGATTTGCATTCAGACACGGAAGGTATCATCTCATTGATTCTCACCCGAGCTCCTAACGTCTGTGGACTTAAGGCGTCCGCAAGCTTCCCAGTCAAAACCGTTGGGGAGAGTTTGTGCATATATTATGACGACACCGTGGCGTTTTTGGACTTCGGTACAGGTTTTCTTTCCAGACTGTCCGGGCACAAAAACAAGCAGAAGTCGGCAGCCGAAGTCTTTCATTTAAAAAAATAAATAAATGGTTTTATTTAACTAGGCAAGTCAGTTAAGAACAAATTCATATTTACAATGACGGCCTACACCGGCCCAACCCGGACGGCGCTGGGCCAATTGTACGCCGCCCCGCGGGACTCCGTATCACGGCCGGTCGTCATGAGAAACACTGCCTGGATGAGAAACACTGCACCAAACAACTTAGTTAGATGTACAATTGTGTGACTGAGATTTCCTCTGCAAAAATGTAAAAAAAATGATGACAGATTTCATTAGTTCACTTATATTAACTTGGACTATTTTGAGGCTACGGCGTCTCAAAATGGCCACTTGGCCGGGTCGAGACGATACTCTCCTCATAGTGAATAACCTCAATGCCAAGTAGAAGGCAGAATTACATGAGCGGCTCCGGCAACAGTAACCGCAGCAAGAGGTGAATAACTGTAAAACACCGCAAATACTTTTCTTAGTGTATTTCATTTGATTTTAGAGGCTTTTCACGTTTGCAAAGTGTTTCAAAGACTGAGGGAGAGATCAGAACATAAGGAGTGATGACAGAGGGGTAGAGGAGAGAAGGTTGATTGACGATGAAGCAGCATTACCAGGCCTATACTACAAAACAGAGGGACAGAGATGGGAGGAAACCATCTATCCTATACCTCCCTAGTCCTGCCTCTGTGGTGGTGGACCCTGACACATTCACTAGCCTGCTAATATTTAACCAGACCATCTGAAAACACAACACAAAACTCCCCTCCTTCCCTCCCTTCTTCACTCCGTCTCTTTCCTTCCCTTCACCCCCCCACCCCCCTCTCTCAATACACATCTGGGCCTGCCCATTGTGGCTTCCAACCCTTTCACTGGCTCACCCCTCCCCGGTTCAATATTTCAACTTTAGGCTTTTGTTCAAGTCTACATCAACTCCCCTCCCACACAGCTCCTCCATCTTTCTCCTGTTGACTTCCTTCCAACGCCATATATTACTGTCAGAACAACACTACCCCACGTTTCCTGGCTGTAGGCCTCACAGGACAACACTACCCCACGTTCCCTGGCAGTAGGCCTCACAGGACAACACTACCCCACGTTCCCTGGCTGTAGGCCTCACAGGACAACACTACCCCACGTTCCCTGGCAGTAGGCCTCACAGGACAACACTACCCCACGTTCCCTGGCTGTAGGCCTCACAGGAAAACACTACCCCACGTTCCCTGGCTGTAGGCCTCACAGGAAAACACTACCCCACGTTCCCTGGCTGTAGGCCTCACAGGAAAACACTACCCCACGTTTCCTGGCTGTAGGCCTCACAGGAAAACACTACCCCACGTTCCCTGGCAGTAGGCCTCACAGGACAACACTACCCCACGTTCCCTGGCTGTAGGCCTCACAGGAAAACACTACCCCACGTTCCCTGGCTGTAGGACTCACAGGACAACACTACCCCACGTTCCCTGGCTGTAGGCCTCACAGGAAAACACTACCCCACGTTCCCTGGCTGTAGGCCTCACAGGAAAACACTACCCCACGTTCCCTGGCTGTAGGCCTCACAGGAAAACACTACCCCACGTTTCCTGGCTGTAGGCCTCACAGGAAAACACTACCCCACGTTCCCTGGCAGTAGGCCTCACAGGACAACACTACCCCACGTTCTCTGGCTGTAGGCCTCACAGGAAAACACTACCCCACGTTCCCTGGCTGTAGGACTCACAGGACAACACTACCCCACGTTCCCTGGCTGTAGGCCTCACAGGAAAACACTACCCCACGTTCCCTGGCTGTAGGCCTCACAGGAAAACACTACCCCACGTTCCCTGGCTGTAGGCCTCACAGGAAAACACTACCCCACGTTTCCTGGCTGTAGGCCTCACAGGAAAACACTACCCCACGTTCCCTGGCAGTAGGCCTCACAGGACAACACTACCCCACGTTCCCTGGCTGTAGGCCTCACAGGAAAACACTACCCCACGTTCCCTGGCAGTAGGCCTCACAGGACAACACTACCCCACGTTCCCTGGCTGTAGGCCTCACAGGAAAACACTACCCCACGTTTCCTGGCTGTAGGCCTCACAGGACAACACTACCCCACGTTCCCTGGCTGTATGCCTCACAGGACAACACTACCCCACGTTTCCTGGCTGCAGGCCTCACAGGACAACACTACCCCACGTTTCCTGGCTGTAGGCCTCACAGGACAACACTACCCCACGTTCCCTGGCTGTAGGACTCACAGGACAACACTACCCCACGTTCCCTGGCTGTAGGCCTCACAGGACAACACTACCCCACGTTCCCTGGCTGTAGACCTCACAGGACAACACTACCCCACGTTTCCTGGCTGTAGGCCTCACAGGACAACACTACCCCACGTTCCCTGGCTGTAGGCCTCACAGGCAACACAAAGACTTAAGGGGGACATATGTTGACAGGTGGAGTAAGACCCAGATAGAATCTCTCGGACTCAAAACACTGTCTACACGTCAACAAAACACACTCTCCCTATGTAGCCGAGCGTTGGTGTGTCTCATCCAACATATTTGTTAGCATTCCTGGCTCTTTTGAATGCCACATGCATTGTTAATTCAGATCAAAATCTCAAGATCAGCTCTTCCCTTCGGATTGCACTAATTTCAGCCAGCCAGCCAGCCAGCCAGCCAGCCAGCCAGCCAGCCGCTTCAAATCTCTCGCTCCCTCTCTCTCTATCTCTTCTATTCATTCACAATTTCAACCCTTAACACAAAGCCAGCTGCCTCAAAACAATTCTCACCTATAGGTGAAGTTGACAAAAAATTTAAATGAAAACAGACATTCTGCAGGTCCTTATCTTGCCCTACAATCAAACCAACTATGAAGTCATTGTGAGTGGAATAACTAGACACTAAGGTTGTCCAGCACGGAAGGGTTTCGTAGCAAAAGCATGCTTGTGTTTCGACAAAAGGGCAAATTTAATTTGACAGACTCATGTAACATGTGTGTATTGAGAAACGCATTAGTGCTGGATGGGGAATCCCCACAGCACATGGCATCCTGCCTGTTTCAGTTCCACACACAAACACACACACGTCCAGTCACCTCTTCGGCGGGTCACTTCCCGCCAGCCTAGCAGCTGCAGACCAGGGGAGAGAAGTGTGTGTGTTCTTGCATACATGTGCGCGTGTCTGTGGAGGACAGGAACAAACAGCGTGACCCCCGGCCTACTTGGCTCGTTCCGCGCCGGATCAGTTCCCACTAGGAGAGCCACTATAGTTTACCTTCCATCCACGTCCTCGTTTCACATTGACATTTTAGGCGTTTAGCAGATGCTCTTATCCAGAGCTCAGACATTTTCATACTTTTTTTCGTACTGTTCCCCCGTGGGAATCGAACCATCAACCCTAGCGTTGCAAAACACCATGCTCTGAGCCACAATGGAGGAAACCGACCTAGAACCACCCTGGACAGCAGAGTGGACAGCTGACCACTCTGAAAGAGCCATGCTGTAGCACCAGCTCCACATTCTTTTAATGGGCTTTTAAGGTGCATATTTTAGCCACCAGCGGTAAAGCTCCTGTGACCAGCTGGGCCCAGAGACTGAAGTGAGACTCTACCAATAGCAAAGCTTCCTTTCTCGTTAAACTTGGAGTAATAACCAGCTGCACTACAACACTGAAGCATTACAGTACCATTGTTGGTTATTTCACATCAGTTGACCCGAGTCTGGACTATAATGTTGACTATTTACCAGACAGCTTACCAGCCTGACCCAATATTGACTTTTACTACAGCCTTTTAAGCAGTCTCTTTTCCCTCCTGTGCCAATTCTACCAGTGCTGTTTGGATGGAGGTGCGGGCGTTTGGGCTTTGGAAAGACAGAATGCCCCATCCTTCCTTCCGTCACATCCCTTAATAGAGACCAACATCTAGGAGGTCGGGGGGTCAAGTGCATGTGTGCAAATCAGGCCGCAGCACCATCTCTGCCGTGTGTGTGTGTGTGTGTGTGTGTGTGTGTGTGTGTGAGATCCAGTGTTTTGGCACATCGTCACAACACTTTATATATACACATAACATGGCATTTGTCATGTCTTTATTATTTTTGAACTTCTGTGAGTGTAATGTTTACTGTTAATTTTATAATGTTTATTATCTACTTCACTTGACATATGCTTCCTATGCCAGTAAAGCCCCTTGAAGAGAGAGAGAGACAGAGAAGATAGTCAAGGTCTTGTAAAAACAGAAGCGACATATTGACAATGCTCACGGGAACAACGGGGCCGACAACAGCCCCATCTGACAGGTGATTATGTCACTCGGCGCTCAGATTAATGCACACGCCAATACACACACACAGGGCCAATAGACACATAGGCCGACGCAGCCATGCGTACACACACTCCGATAAGAAACCATCAGAGATACCACAGCCACAATGAAAGGACTATAAAATATGCATCATGCATAAAAGTACTGCATTTACATGTTGAATTACTATTGCCTCTCCATATAAAAGCTATCAGCGAGATAGACATTCAGTAACACTCGTACAGACACAGACACATGGCAGAGTGGCCAGACGCTTCTGTTGGCTGATAGTTCAGTTAGTAATACCCAGAATGCTTAGGGCTGCAGCCAAAACACTGGACCAGAGCAGCCGAGCTCAGCAAAATATACACAAAAGGCATGCAGTTTCCGCCCCGTACACCCCCCCCCCTCTAATCTGAGCCATTTCTGCTCTTTGAATGAGCACATGTCCAAATTATTACAGTTGTTTTCATGCAAATTATTACAAATTGTTTTCACGCAAATCATCACAAATGATCACAAAAGAAACGGCCTATGGTTCGAGATCTAAGGATGACAGAGGTCTATCCTCTTACGGAATCAATCAAACACGAGTTATACAAAAGTATTTCACCTTCATTTGGCCACCAGTATAATGGTGCGTCCCAATTGGCACCCCACTCCCTATTATAGTGCACTGCTTTGGACCAGAAACCTACAGGCCCTGGTCAAACGTAGCGCTCCATAAAAACGGGGAACAGGCTGCCCTTTGGGACGCAGTGTTGGGCCAACCTGGTGTAAACGTCACCAAGCATTCACCCCGGCACTTATCCTGCCAGTCCATGAAGTCGTTTGCCACGAAGCCCTGACAAGCTGATCACTCCTCTCTGGCTGCTCGAACAGTCTCAGAGCTCAACTCATCGAGACAGCAAAACCACCTAGACCGCTACACTCCAATATCTGGCATCCCTACCGTCCCCCGAGATGATGCCCACTGCCAGAGAAGTTTCAGGCAAAAGACGAACGATGAACAGTAAACACAACACTACGCATGCACGCACACACACACACACACACCAAGAACGTGTGGCACTGTGCTCCGTTCCCGACTGCACTAAACACTCAGTAACCCTCCACTGCACACTTCACTAAACTGTTTGTGTGTCCAGCTGATTAAACAGCAGCCCTGTTATGGCGGCAGAGCCACTTCATGCTAAGAAATTGCACTAGCGAGCAGAACGAGGCCGCCGCAGCTGCATTCCTAACTGAGCGTGTGTGTGTGTGTGTGTCATGTACCAGTCTCTGTGTGTGCGCGGCAGCCTTTCTCTCTCTCTATTCTCTCTCTCTCTCTCTCGTCAGCTGCTTTAGTTTCCAGACCGGTTCATCCTGTGATTCGTTCAGACAAAATAAGGCATCTGGTCTATTGGGCAAAGTTGCATGGATGACGTCAATGGAGGACATAACGCAAAACGTCAGATCACATGGCATAATGTTGCTATGAATGTTATGGTGTCAGTGTGGTATTGGTATCATGGTATTGTATGACAGAGTGTGTGTATATTGGTAGTACTGGGGACAGTGTGATATAGCCTTGTCTAGTGCAGTAATCTAGGTTCACAGAGCCCTAACCCTTACCCGCCATTGACCTGTTGCACAGTTCTAGCCACTCCGCACTGCTCATGTCAAAGGTCATAAGGCGTGTCGGTTATCTGACAAGAGTTCCTCCAGTCTTATTGCCGTAGCCCTCCTCTTCCTTCCCCACCAGGCCCGGGTACGCTCTTCTCTTAGTACGCTAAGCGATGCGGTAGCAGCTAGCTTCTCCACCTCACGGAGAGCAGGGCACTGAAAGTCTGGGAGTACGGTGAGGCATCGTTTAACCCCGTCATACACTCTAGCGCACACACACCAGGACCCCCTCCATCTGTCTGCCCATCCTTCGCTCCCTTCCTCCCACCCACACAGGCAGGCCCATCAAGAGAGGTCACGTCACGTCCCTCCACCTCTCCGTCTTGGGGAGGCCCCCCGCAGAGGCAAGCGGTGAGCTGTGTGCTAGCGAAGGAGCGCTAGGCTAACGCCGGTCTGTCAAGCTGTGACGGCCATTTCCCCTCCTCCAATGAGACGCCACCCCTCAACACACTGGACATATTTTACTAGACACACACACACACACACACACGCAGGCAGGCAGGCAGGCAGGCATGCAGAACCCACACACGCACTTTTGTTCTTCAAAAGCAGGCTCTCTCTACTCTCACGCGGACCTTAAAAAAAAAGCCTGTCTGGCAGCTGCTGTGGGTACGGCGGAGCAGGAATCAAAGCAGACATTAATAGCATCTCACAGACATAATTAGCGAAAGGGAACTCGCACCATGTGCCACAAGCGATTAGCGAATTAGATTTTCCCCCCTGAAATAGATGAAGGAGGCAGTTTTTTTTTGCCCCCCCCCTAACATTCTCCAGCAGTGTAGAAGTAGTAGTTGCCCACTGGAGTGTGATTGATGTTCATATTGTAAGGGAATGGGCTGGGGCACGTTAAAGAGGACAGGATCGATGCTTTGTTCACGGGGGCGGGAGCCGGCAACTGGCGCGAACGAGGGAGGCGTGTGTGTCTGCGCACGTCTACTCTCGTGTCAGGCAAGCACGGGCGGGGCAAGGCACCTTTCTGTTGGTACTGTAATGTGTTGAGTGCCTAATTTGGGATGCTAGCGATGATGCGTGTGCGTGTCACTGTCAGGAGTAATCAGTCTTGGTGAGGACACTGCTGGCCCCTCTCACTGAGTCAGGCCTTTACTAAATGAGGTTGGACTGAAGTGTTGTTTTAATCAACCCAGCCTGCCTCCATTCATTATTCAACACCTTGGCACACGGGAAGCCTGGGGGGGGGGGGGGGAGGAGGAGGAGGAGCGCCTGCTGAGGAGTTGTACGAGATGAACTTAGAGGAGGAGGAGGATGAGGAGGAGAGAAGTGTACAAGAAGACAGAGAGGGTGTGTGGGAGGAAGAGGACAGAGGTGTACAAGAAGACAGAGGGTGTGTGGGAGGAAGAGGACAGAAGTGTACAAGAAGACAGAGAGGGTGTGTGGGAGGAAGAGGAGAGGTGGGAAGCAGGAGAAAGTGGGCACCACACATTTAGGCCCGAGGAGTAAGTTGTGGAGCCCTCATCTCTCTCAGCCCAGCTGCTGACGGTTAAGGATGGATTCCAGTCCAATACTTCAGCCTCCTTTTCCCTGCTAACCTTTTTGGATTTAAAAGATCTGGATGGGCAGTACTTACTGCCTATGCTTATCCAATCATGTCAGCTGTCTGAAGTACAGAAGGAAGGAGAGACTTGGATGGTGACATGCACAAAGTTCCGTGGGTAAAAGTGGTCTTGGTGTCAAACTCGCTCTCCTTGTCAAGGTAACCTTCCCCGTCTACATGGACCTTCATGGGAGAACAGGCTGTCCCTTATGGTCTTTCCTCTGAACCAACCACCCAAATGGGACCCTCTCTGTTGAGCATACAGAGGCAGTCAACCCTATTCCCCCCCCCCCCCCCCCCCCCCCCACCCCCACACACACACACACACACACACACACATTGCCCGTCCCTTCCCTCTCGTCCAACCTCAGTGAACTCAGCGATGTGCTGTGGCTAAATGTCAGCGGGCATGGTGTGTGCCGTGACGGGGTGTGTGTGAACGTGTGAAAGGGAGAAGGGAGGGAGGGAGAGTGGAGGCGAGGGGTTTGGACCAGGGAGTTTTCACACCTCCAATCAGAGGCTTCTCCGCTGGATGCCAGGTGCCAGCCAGCGCCGTGGGCACACAGCTAAGACACCGTGAAAATCCTACAGAGGTACTGTGGGCACACAGCTAAGACACCGTGAAAATCCTACAGAGGTACTGTGGTCACACAGCTAAGACACCGTGAAAATCCTACGGAGGAACTGTGGAGACACAGCTAAGATACCGTGAAAATCCTACGGGAGGAACTGTGGAGACACAGCTAAGATACCGTGAAAATCCTACGGGAGGAACTGTGGAGACACAGCTAAGATACCGTGAAAATCCTACGGAGGTACTGTGGAGACACAGCGACGATACCGCAAATACACTGTGACGGATACTCTATAAAAGACACTATACAAAAGATGCCGTACCCGTGGAGGGTATTGCAGTTGCAAAACACATTATTCGCTACCAAGTTAGCGCAGCAAAGACCGCGTGAAGATGGTAGAAGACTGAAGACAAAAAAAGCTACGTGCTTAAAATAAATACTGCAGGGATGTGTGATGGACATCACAGAAGTCAGGGAGAAGTAGTACGGGAAGAGTCCCTTCTGCTCTAAAGCAACCAGAGGGCGGAGCTTGAACATCAGTTTAAAAGAAAATCACTTCAGGGCTTTTGGAAATCTTTTAAGTTTGTCCCTCTCCGTCCTCCCCCATCGTTCTCTCATTCCCTCCCACCCCCCATCCCCCTCTTTCTCTCGCTCTCTAGGTACATCTATCTCTGCATGGATTTATAGGGAGCACTGAGGAATGGACAGAGAAGACAGAGAAAAAAGTTGCCAATAACCCTCTCTCTTCTCCCCCCTCCTTTTCACCAGACTCTCGTCTCTGGTTTCTCGGTCTCCCGTACTCTCTCTTGTTTCTCCGTCTCCAGTTCTCTCTGCCCCTCTCATTCTTTCCCTCGTTTTCGCTCTCTCGCCATCTCCCCCTTCCCTCCTGCTCACATTACTCTCTGTTGAGTGATAAACATTGTCTGTGGCCAGTAAATCCAGGCTGGGGCCTGAGGCAGGCTGACAGGGCCTCTATAAAACACTCCACTCTCTCCCACAGACACTGACTTTGGTCTGGAGGCCCATAGGAAGTGAGATCATGCAAACACACACACGGGGTATACACACACACACACACGCAAATGCACGAGCGCACGCACGGACGGACGCACACACACCTCTCTTAAAAAGACACACATTCACTCACACACCAGCACACTTCAGCGTAATCTCAGACTCAAGAGTACTCTCAAACTCATCTCTCTCCTCCCCCTGCTATCTCATCTAAATCCTCCCTCCCTCGCTCCGTCTCCCTAATTGAGCGCCTAACCTCGGCTGGCTGACACTTTCATTGCTTTAATTAAAAAGAGTGACACGAGGCACCTCGCTTTACGCTAGCCCCCCCCCCAGTCCCACTTGAGTGGGGTAACTGTTAGCTAGTGTTAATGGGGCTAGCTAGCTAGCGTTAATGGGGCTAGTAGCGCCTCTCCTCACCGCTCACCCCCCTCCTCCGCGTGTCGCCGCTCGCTCCACTGACAGCTGCTCCAGTGAGTTATCGTTCCGCCAAGAGCCTCAAAACACCTAGCCAGCCTCTCGTCTCCTCTCCGCTCGTCTCCTCTCCTCTCCTCTCGTCTCCTCCTTTCCTCTCCTCTTCTCGTTCACACATCCAGTCGGACTCATCCGCAGAGCGTCGCCTGTGTGTGTGTGTGTGTGTGTGTGTGTGTGTGTGTGTACTGTGCAGTATGTATTCTATGTGTTTAAATCCAGAGTGAAGAGAGTGTACAGGTGGAGGCTTTAAAACTAAAGCCTACTTCAGCCATCCATCTCTCTTTCCCTCCCTCTATACCACCACCTTTGTTTTCCTCCAGGACTTTAGAGAGAGATGGGAGGAGGAATGAGAATTGATGATGGGGGATGAGGGACGAAGGGGGTAGTGTCACATCTGGATTGAGACTGGCTGTCAGCACACACGCGCACGGACACACACACACACACACACACACACACACACACACACACGAGTTCCTCCACTGTGGAGAATTAACGACTTCAAGAGAGGGAAAGAAAGTGAGAGAGCAAGAGAAAAAAAAAGCGAGATGGCTGCCTTAGTAAAAACACACCTGGTAGCAATTTCTGTTCTCTGGTAAGTGATTTGGGTTTTTGGTCTCATTTTTGTCAATCAAAGAAGTCATTACCTGGGAGAAAAGGAGAGTGTGTGCTGTGACATGTCTGCCCACAGTCTGAAGTAGCGGGAGGGGTTGAGAGATTTGAGGTTGGCTGTGGGAGGAGAGGGAGACCTATTGGTCTGGAACTTTGGAAGAAAAGACTAGACAATTTTCTCAATCTCACCGCTGGGAGATGCCAATGCATTTAACTACAAAGAATGTATCGGACTGTGTGCGCGTGTGCATTGTACATGTGTGTGCATACCACCAATTTGCATTCCTTGCTTCTCTCTTTGTGTGTGTCTCTCTCGCTCTGTGTGTGTGTCCCTGTGTTTGTAGCAGGACGTTTGTAGCAGGACGTCCAGGCTGTTTTAGTCTCTGGAACAGGAGTAGCAAGAGGCCAGTCAGCCAGTCAGTCATCTAGTCAGCCAGTCAGTCATCAATTTTCCATTCGCACAAAAAGCTTATTTCTCAAAAGTTTTGTGAACAAATGTGTTGACATCCCTGTTAGTGAGCATTTCTCCTTCGCCAAGACAATCCATCCACCTGACAGGTGTGGCATATCAAGAAGCTGATTAAACAGCATGCTCATTACACAGGTGCACCTTGTGCTGGGGGCAATAAAAGGACACTCTAAAAATGTGCAGTTTTGTCACACAACACAGTGCCACAGATGTCTCAAGTTGAGCGTGCAATTGTCATGGTGACCGCAGGAACGTCCACCAGAGCTGTTGCCAGAGAATTGAATGTTAATTTCTCTACCATAAGTCGCCTACATCGTTGTTTTAGAGAATTTAGCAGTACGTCCAACCGGCCTCACAACCGGAGACCACTTGTATGGCATTGTGTGGGCGAGCGGTTTGCTGATGTCAACGTTGTGAACAGAGTGCCCCGTGGTGACGGTGGGGTTATAATATAGGCAGGCATAAGCTACGGACAATGAACATAATTGCATTTTATCGATAGCAACTTGAATGCACAGAGATACCGTGACGAGCTCCTGAGGCCCATTGTGAGGCCCATATTTTTTTTAATGTATCTGTGACCAACAGATGCAAAATCTGTGAAATCCATAGAATTTATTTTCAATTGACTCCTTACATGAACTGACATTTTTGCATGCTGCATTTCAATTTTTGTTTTGAGTATGTTTCCTAAACTATAGATAACCCTGGAAAAGTCATGTCACAGACATGCCCTTCCCCCGAACCTTCAAATAATAGATAAACAATAGTTCAAAATCTACCAGTCCCAGTGTTCAATAAATGATCCTATAAATAAATGGCAAACATGACTATAAAACACAAAACGGAGATAACAGACCAGCCTCCCTGAGGAGCCCTGATTGAGAGAGGTAGAGGGGTGTGTGTTTGCTACTGTAACAGACGTGATCGTTAACTCTTAGGTTGTACATGTGTGTGTGTATGTTTGAAAATGGGGGATTGTTCAGTGCCCCTCCGTCCCATTCCAGACTATCCCGACTAGGACGATCAGACACACTCTTCCTCCTCCTCTCTCTCCCCGATTCCTTCACCTCCTCCCTCCGTCCTCCTCTTTTCCGTTACCTGCACCACTGATTAAAAAAAACAACCTTTACGGTTCACTCTGCTTGTTAAGTTATTTATTGTCAGTGAGGGGGGGGGGGTAGGGATGTGGTGGTGTTTGGAGGGGTTGAAAGAGCAGAGAGGAGGAGGAGGAAGAGTGTGTCTGATCGGCATAGTCGGGATAGTCTGGAATGGGACGGAGGGGCACTGAACAACCCCGTAGGTTGTAGTAAGGAACACTGCATCCACGCAAACAAACACGTTCTCACACTAAACAGTGACAAACCAACACCTTAAATAAGCCCAGGAAGCACGTCAACCACAGACAGACAAGCACCACTCAGAGACCTCTCTCAGTAATTAGCTTTCAGAAAGAACGACAGACCGAAGGAGAGAGGCAGAGGAAATGAACTGTTTCTAGAGAGAGGATGGAACAGGGAAGAAAGAGTCCTTAGGCCTTTTTAACATGGCCCCTTGAGGTTCATATGATAGAACCGCTTCGTAGAATTCTCCTTGAAAACAGACAGAAGAGGGTATATAAAACCGGAGCGCCATCATCTTACAATTTTCGTGGAAAATCGATCATTCTCGCCAAAGTGCGTCAGTGTTTCCGTTGAATAACTAGGCTCCACTTTGAAGGTTGTTATATTTCAATATGAAAACTAAACTACGCACTAACTAGGTCCAATAACAAGGAGAGTTATGAATAACCGTAACCATGGTGATAGAACAAAAAAAAACTAGTATTTCACAAGAGAGAGAGAAATCGAGAGGGGACTTGTTGAATGTTCTCTCTCTGCCCCCTCCGTGTTTCATAGGTCGATAAATGGTTGAAAGCAAACTTCTACATCCCAAAACACCAGAGGCTAATAGCGCGAAGCCACACCACAGCAACTGTCCAGCGAGTTCGCAATGAACAAAAAAAACACACTCACACACACAGATAAGATAGCGCTATGTGACATCACGGTGGATACCTCAACGTGAAAGACAAACGAGGACTTGGATGTACACACCTGTCCTCGCCTGTTTAAAGACAGACTGACAGAACACCTTGTCGTCCGACATTCAAACGACGGCAATTCTGGTTAAATCAAACCAGCTGACCAGCCTTCTGGCGCGTGCCGTCTAAACAGACCAATTAGGAGTCTTGGACTTGACAAGCCATTATGAAAGGAAAGCAGCGTTTGTCCCTCAGCCAAAATCCCTTGGGATCTCTCTCTGTCTCTACATCGTTCTCTTTCTTCATCCATCTCTCCCTCTATGAAACAGCTGGGCTTTGCACACCGTGACACTGGAAGGGTGTCTCCCCACTGGCAAGGTGCACACACACACTACTGTTCCATAGACATACATGCACTGGAAGACACACACACACACACACTACTGTTCCATAGACATACATGCACTGGAAGACACACACACACACACTACTGTTCCATAGACATACATGCACTGGAAGACACTCACACACACACTACTGTTCCATAGAAATACATGCACTGGAAGACACACACACACACACACACACTACTGTTCCATAGACATACATGCACACACACACACACACACACACTACTGTTCCATAGACATATATGCACTGGAAGACACACACACACACTCTACTGGTTCCATAGACATACATGCACTGGAAGACACACACACACACACACTACTGTTCCATAGACATACATGCACTGGAAGACACACACACTACTGTTCCATAGACATACATGCACTGGAAGACAAACACACACACACACACACACACACACACACACACACACACACACACACACACACACACACACACACACACACACACCTGTTCCATAGACATACATGCACTGGAAGACACACACACACACACAACTGTTCCATAGACATACATGCACTGGAAGACACACACACACTACTGTTCCATAGACATGCATGCACTGGAAGACACACACAACTGTTCCATAGACATACATGCACTGGAAGACACACACACACATACACACACACACACACACACTGTACAGATGCTGTCAAATATATTGGCAACCTTGCACTTTAGAATGGAGTGTTACATTTTATAGAATTGCTATTTTCACCCTGTAGGCACCTGCAATTTACCATAGGTGAGATAAATTACACAGTAAACGAGAATCACTGCATCCAACCAAATTAATTTGAATTCTGAAGGATTTAGTTCCGGACATTTTTTGTATTACTTTGAAGTGAAAAATCTTACTTTCACTTTTGATTTTTAAAAAAGAAAAAGAGAATTGGTCCTGTGCAGTTGTAAATCAAACAAAACACGCGTAAAGACCAAATGTCATTTCAATTTATATCACGGTGGGGGAAAAAAGTTTGAATCATGCAAGTGTACCAATATGCAGTGCCTTGCGAAAGTATTCGGCCCCCTTGAACTTTGCGACCTTTTGCCACATTTCAGGCTTCAAACATAAAGATATAAAACTGTATTTTTTTGTGAAGAATCAACAACAAGTGGGACACAATCATGAAGTGGAACGACATTTATTGGATATTTCAAACTTTTTTTAACAAATCAAAAACTGAAAAATTGGGCGTGCAGAATTATTCAGCCCCCTTAAGTTAATACTTTGTAGCGCCACCTTTTGCTGCGATTACAGCTGTAAGTCGCTTGGGGTATGTCTCTATCAGTTTTGCACATCGAGAGACTGACATTTTTTCCCATTCCTCCTTGCAAAACAGCTCGAGCTCAGTGAGGTTGGATGGAGAGCATTTGTGAACAGCAGTTTTCAGGTCTTTCCACAGATTCTCGATTGGATTCAGGTCTGGACTTTGACTTGGCCATTCTAACACCTGGATATGTTTATTTTTGAACCATTCCATTGTAGATTTTGCTTTATGTTTTGGATCATTGTCTTGATGGAAGACAAATCTCCGTCCCAGTCCCAGGTCTTTTGCAGACTCCATCAGGTTTTCTTCCAGAATGGTCCTGTATTTGGCTCCATCCATCTTCCCATCAATTTTAACCATCTTCCCTGTCCCTGCTGAAGAAAAGCAGGCCCAAACCATGATGCTGCCACCACCATGTTTGACAGTGGGGATGGTGTGTTCAGCTGTGTTGCTTTTACGCCAAACTTAACGTTTTGCATTGTTGCCAAAAAGTTCAATTTTGGTTTCATCTGACCAGAGCATCTTCTTCCACATGTTTGGTGTGTCTCCCAGGTGGCTTGTGGCAAACTTTAAACGACACTTTTTATGGATATCTTTAAGAAATGGCTTTCTTCTTGCCACTCTTCCATAAAGGCCAGATTTGTGCAATATACGACTGATTGTTGTCCTATGGACAGAGTCTCCCACCTCAGCTGTAGATCTCTGCAGTTCATCCAGAGTGATCATGGGCCTCTTGGCTGCATCTCTGATCAGTCTTCTCCTTGTATGAGCTGAAAGTTTAGAGGGAAGGCCAGGTCTTGGTAGATTTGCAGTGGTCTGATACTCCTTCCATTTCAATATTATCGCTTGCACAGTGCTCCTTGGGATGTTTAAAGCTTGGGAAATCTTTTTGTATCCAAATCCGGCTTTAAACTTCTTCACAACAGTATCTCGGACCTGCCTGGTGTGTTCCTTGTTCTTCATGATGCTCTCTGCGCTTTTAACAGACCTCTGAGACTATCACAGTGCAGGTGCATTTATACGGAGACTTGATTACACACAGGTGGATTGTATTTATCATCATTATTCATTTAGGTCAACATTGGATCATTCAGAGATCCTCACTGAACTTCTGGAGAGAGTTTGCTGCACTGAAAGTAAAGGGGCTGAATAATTTTGCACGCCCAATTTTTCAGTTTTTGATTTGTTAAAAAAGTTTGAAATATCCAATAAATGTCGTTCCACTTCATGATTGTGTCCCACTTGTTGTTGATTCTTCACAAAAAAATACAGTTTTATATCTTTATGTTTGAAGCCTGAAATGTGGCAAAAGTTCGCAAAGTTCAAGGGGGCCGAATACTTTCGCATGGCACTGTATTGGACCGTATCTGTATAGACAGACAGAGGACGGACACGGACACACACGGACACACACGGACACACACGGACACACACGGACACACACACACACACACACTTCCCCCAAGGGTCAAACACACATACGGTTTTTCAAAGAGGCTCACACAAAAACACACACACACCTCTAATGCAGAGTGGTCTTAAGCGTTTCTCATCAGATAGAGTCCTGAAGGTCGTGCGTTTAAGTGATCAGAGGAGAGGCAGTCAGGCAGTAAAAGCAGTCAAGTCCCTTTAACAGGCTTTTAGCACCCGCCAATGCAGCCACACTACCATCATAGCATACTTTAACAGGCTCACCCTCATCACCTCATCCTTCCCCCTCCCTCAGTCCCTCCTTCAAGATAACCATCACCCGCTTCATTCTCTCCATCACTGACCCCCCCCTCCCTCCGCCTTCCCCATCATTTGTTCCATTTACCCCCTCCCTCCCTCTGCGTCCTCCATCCCTCCTTCAACACCCCCCCCCCCCCCCTACCCTTTTTCTCTTCCTCAATCCCCCCTCCCTTTCTCCCTCCCTGGGTTGTGGATGGGAACTAACGGCCCTCCTCCTCTTTTTCCTTGGACGTGACCCAGCTCTGAGACAACAGAGATTCTGCCCAGATGATGACCCACACCACGACTGTGTCTGTTTTAGATTCTTCACCATACGCTTTGGGGGTCTTTCCAAGTGACTGTCCTGCCTTCTGGCCTGCTGTCAGTGCCCGGCGCCCGTCTCCCTTTGACTACCATCCTCCCATCCCTCCGCAGACGAGAGAGATCTCTGTCAGGATATGGGGGATTATGAGGGAGCATTTATTATTTTGTTTAGCTGTAGGCGTGGCGACGCCACCGTCACACAGAACTTCTTAAAAAGGTCAACTTGACGTGCTGAGATGTCGCACAGAGCGCTCACCCGCTAGGGCAGTCCAGATAAAAAAAACGGCAGGGCCACAGGACGTAGGCCTACACAGACAGACAGATCTGGGGCCTTGCAACGCAAGAGGACCGAGCCATCTGTCTGCAGACAGTAAAACAAGAAAAGATGAACAGAATAAAAGGTAGAGGAGGCGAAATTTAAGACCCAAAGGAAAGAATCTTGTGTGAAGGGTACGCCTGACCCTGGTTGATTTAAGATGCCTCGGGGGTCCAAGGTCGCCTCCTTGTCTCCTTCCAGGGGCCTCTCCTGCACCCCTCCACCATCCCACCCCGGGACAGCAGGCTGCCGCACAATGCAAAGGCAGTCTGTCTGTCTCTCTGTCTGTCTGTGATCCATATATCAGTTGGCAATAGGTACGTATTATGTCAGCGGCTGCGGTCATTCCACCATTGGGCGTGGTTGGCTTTAAAGTCTCAGTCAGGCAGTCATGTGACTAGCATCAGTCTGTTTGAAGTTCACAGTACTCGGAGGTTTGAAGTCTGACCTACTTATTCTGAAATTACTGTCATTACTGTCAAGCATTATTATTAAATGACAGGCCTATCTGAAATTAGATAGGACCATAAT